>NC_068982.1:1872437-1873191 GCF_001194135.2 Octopus bimaculoides | reverse complement strand
CAGAGAACCACTACTTGCAAAAACAAACGTTGCAAAGCGTTTAGAGTGGAGTAAAAACGTACAGAATTGGTCGCAAGTGCAGTGGAAGAATGTTATTTTCTTGGACGAGTCGTCCTTTACCTTATTTCTGACCATTGGCCGAGTATGCGTTCGGAGACAGCCAAAAGAAGCATTTGACCCAGACTGCCTTCTTCCAATTGTTAAACATGGTGGAGGATCTGTGATGATCTGGGGAGCTATATCTTGGAAATCCGCCGGCCCGATGGTTTCCCTTCATGGCAGAATTAATTGTGAAGACTATTTAAGCATTATATCTGACCAAATTCATCCTATGGTTGCGGAACTGTTTCCGGAGGGAAACGCAATCTTTCAGGATGATAATGCATTAATTCACTGAGCTAAATTGTTACTGAATGGCACGAGGAACATTCTAGTGAAGTTGAAGACCTTATCTGGCCACCACAGTCCCCAGGTCTCAATATTATTGAACATTTATGGTGCATTTTAGACAAACAAGTAAGGAGTTGATATCCTCTAACATCATCACTACAAGAACTGGAGACTGTTTTCGCTGAAGAATGAACAAAAGTTTCTTTGGAAACAATTCAAACTTTGTAGAATTCAAGATGCAATTATTGCCAAAGGCCGTTCTACATCGTATTAGAATAACTTTGAAATTTTACGGTGTTTCCATTATTTTGCCTAAGCCCCCTCTTTCTCTCTCTCTCTATATATATCTATATCTATATATGTA
>NC_068982.1:1870080-1872383 GCF_001194135.2 Octopus bimaculoides | reverse complement strand
GGGCGGGTGGGAGATATATGAGGTCTGATCAATAAGTATGCGGACTGTTGCCATAGTAACGAAGCTAAAGCACGCAGAGTGAAGCCACTTGGCAAAGATTGACGTTCAGCGTTGCTGCACATGCGCACTAAGCTTTCGCGTCCTAACTCACTTCTGTTTACAGCAGTGTTTCGAACGAAGGTGTGTAGCGTGTGATAGTCGCATTAACCATAACGTAACTCAGTAACGCGCTTCCTCACACACACATATATATATATATATATATATATATACAGAGAGAGAGAGAGAGAGAGACAAAGAGAGAAAAGGAGAGAGAGACACCCACACAAAGAGAGAGAAAGAGAGAGGGTTTGCTTTAACTAAGTGCAGAGCCCAATTGTGTCCAACCAGCGATTGAATAGACAATAATATGCAACTAGTATTAAGTGTTGGTAATTACGCTGGGGATATTGGTACAACTTAAGTAATAATCAATTAGTTAAATTATACTAATGCCAAGATATTGTATGGATATCCATTACGACAAGTGTCATCTTGGGTCCTAAAATGCCATGTTGGCTAGATCAATTGAAGTGCTTTCCATATTTCATTATGCTTTGTCTTTTGAAGTTCAAAGCATTTCCAACCTCGACTTCTCAGTCAAGAGGTGTTGCTGAAACCAAAGCTGCTAATATAATATATTTTTGTGTTAATTTGTGAACAATAGCACCTTTTCTTATGTACTTCCAGTGGAGCAGTCCCGCTTCATTAATTTCATTCGACGACTCTGACAAAGAACTATCGAACTCAGCAGAAGAAACATCACATTGTCTTTAAGTGAAAACTCCCGATTTGGAATTTGTTTATTTCATTTTGGTTGCTGTTGCTTTTATTTTTATCTTGTCTCTCTCTCTCTCTCTATATCTCTCTCTCTCTCTCTCTCTCTCTCTCTCTCTCTCTCTCCTGCTGCTGCTGCTGCTGCTGCTGCGTCTTGAGATCGAGCTAGAAACCGCGCGCAACTGAGCGGGCATCTTTACCAGTCAGAAATGACTGCAGCGTTTTGTGCATGTAAAGCTAGTCTAGTTACTGAACCGAAACCAATCACTACATCAGTTGATTCTAATTATGAGTTAATCTACACCGATACACTGGGTCATCAGAATAATTATTTTTGCAAAAATAGAGCGCAGGATATTTATATGGCAGTTAATGGATGTAAATGATCACTGCTCTTAAGTGGCATTGAGTGCGATCATAACATCGTGAAGTTCATTGCTAATATCATTGTTAATTTCTTTCAAACATTATTCCGATTGTATATAGACATACACAAACACGGATATACATACACACACATACACAAGCAACATGTGTGTGTGTGTGTGGCAAACGCGTGTCGGCGGATATATTGACATTTGGAAGCGCGCTTTGGCATGTCCCAATCAAAAGAAAGGTAATTTATCCGACACAGTCCACTGCCGTCTATCTAACCGTCTTTAAATTAATGGAAACAGCCATTAATGATGCCGTTGAGTTACCTGAGGATAGCCTATTCCTGAATTCCAGAGGTAGAAAAAAGACTTGTGTTTCTAAAGACTTAGACATTTTGATGCCGGTGTCGATAAAAGGACATTTAGTCAAGTACTAGTCTCGATTTACTTGGTCGACTCCTATGTGATATAAACAGTTCGAGAAAGAATCCGTAAATAAACTAAATAAGCGAAAATAAACTCTTCAACGCAGAGAAAGGTACTTCTATAGAGTGGAAGGTTTGTGACATGGAACGGTGAAGGTAATGCTTTCTTTCAAATCTCTTTCAAATACGTAGCTTAATGACAATATTAAGCACGTTTGTAATGTTTGCGACAATTGAAGGCGCCGAGCTGGCTGAACGTTAGCACGCCGCAAACTATTTCGCGGTATGTCGTGCTTCATTACGTTCTGAGTTCAAATTCAGCAGGGTCGACTTTGCCTTTCATCACTACGGGGTCAAGAAGATAAGAATCAGTGTAGCAGTTGGGGGGGGAGGTCGATGTAATTGACAAGGTGAGAATTCAAGGTATGAAGGGATAGTAACTGATATACGCATATATCTGTGTGTATATATACATGTATACACATATCTGTACACACATACACACACACTATATTTATATATGAGAGGTATTGGCATCTAGAAGACCCAAAGAGTAGCTGGTAACGTTAAGTAAGTGCTGTGAAGAGACCATAGATAAAATCTTGGTTCGATATTGATACGAGTGAGGAGTCTTAAGTGGGTCTTGTATTGGCATGTAAATATATATATATATATATATATATATATA
>NC_068982.1:1868947-1869348 GCF_001194135.2 Octopus bimaculoides | reverse complement strand
ATATATATATATATATATATATATATAATTTTAGAAGCTTGAACCCAGAGCTGCGGCTATGCTGGGGCATAGAGGACAAAACAGGTATATGAATCTGTGAAAAGAGAGATGAGAAGGACATACATAGATTGAAGCAGACACACGGACAGATTATAAGGACCGTGTGAGTGAGTAAAATAAAGAACAAGTGCGTATTGGTGCGTGGTAGTAAGTGAGCGAGTGCGTGTGTAAGTATGGTGGCGAAGGAGAGCGATTGAAAGAAGGTAGAGACGGTCGATAGAAAGAGAGAGCGAAATAGTTAGGGAATAAAGAGTGTTACGTTGTCAGTACAATGCCGAAGCGACGCCCGGTTGGGAGGGAGAGAGAGAGAGAGAGAGAGAGAGAGAGAGAGAGAGAGAGAG
>NC_068982.1:1868355-1868937 GCF_001194135.2 Octopus bimaculoides | reverse complement strand
GAGAGAGAGAGAGAGAGAGAAAGAAAGAGAGAGAGAGATAGAGAGAGAGACACAAGAGAGAGCTAAAAGGATATGTAAGAGAGAGACAGAGAGCGTAGAGAGGGGAAGGCATACGCAGGAGACACGCACATACACTCGCACACACACACGCACACATATGTCTATATCTGTGTACGTCTGTTGTGTATTCGTGTTGTTTGAATACCTTGAGTTTTGTTTATCCGGATTCTACTGCCATTTATTTAGAGAGACAGACAGACAGACAGACAGACAGACAGATAGATAGATGTGTGTGTATGTATTTAGATATATGTATATATATTTATGTAACCGACGTAGATATATGTATATATATTTATCTAACCAACGATCAACAGAACAGCCTGCTCGTAAAATTAACGTGCAAGTGGCTGAGCACTCCACAGACACGTGTACCCCTAACGTAGTTCTCAGGGAGATTAAGCGCGACACACAAGGTCGGCCCCTTTGAAATAAAGGTACAACTCATTTTTACCAGATGAGTGGATTTCAACCACCTGAAATAAAGTGTGTATATATATATATATATATATATATATATAT
>NC_068982.1:1867629-1868255 GCF_001194135.2 Octopus bimaculoides | reverse complement strand
TACATATATATATATATACATATATACATACATACATATATATACATATAGTCAATTCAAACATGAACAAGCAAGAAAAAACACGAAGAAACAACTATGCGAGGATGTGGAATAAGTGCAGTGTTATTGGACGCTCAGGAAAGTAAAGTAAAGAAAGAGAATTTCATGTTTCGAGCGGAGCTCTTCATCAGAAATATAGAAAAAGTCCAAAGAAGGGTAGACAGAAAAAAATCGCCAACGATGCACACGCGGTCATATATTGGAATATGTACATATATATACATATATATACACACACACACACACACACATATGTATATACATATATATACACACACACACACACACACATGTATATACATATATACTCACACATGCATATACACACACACACAAACACGCACGCATATACACACACACACGCATATGCACACACACACGCATATATACACACACACACGCATATACACACACACACACGCATACACACACACACACACACACGCATATACACACACACGCATATACACACACACACGCATATACACACACAAACACACGCATATACACACACACGCATATACACACACACACACACATATACACACACATACACACACACACAC
>NC_068982.1:1857748-1862748 GCF_001194135.2 Octopus bimaculoides | reverse complement strand
TAATTTTATCGGCATTTTTCCGAACCGCTAGTTTACGTGAACAAACACACCACCTCAAACACACATCACAAACAAAATAGATATATACGTATATATATACATATATATATATATATATATATATATATAAGACGGGCTTCTTTCAGTTTCCGCCTACCAAATCTACTCGAGGTGTTGGCCGGCCCGAGGCTGTAGTAGAAGATACTTGGACAAGGTGCCACGCAGTGAGACTGAATCCAGAATCAAGTGGTTGAGAAGCAAGCTTCTTACTACACATCCACGATTGCGCCTATATAAATATATATATATATACATACATATATGTGTTTATATATTTGTGTTTGCATCTATCTATCAAGCTATGTTTATGCAGATTTGTATGTATTGTTTCATGCATGTCTTCTTATGCATATAATTGAATTTCTAGGCATGCTTATATATACTTAAATAGTAAACTTCTGGAAAGTTTTACCGATTTTAACAGTTCTAGTGATGGATTGGATCTGTAGTCTTCGAATTAGCTTTCCCCTTTCTGGTGTTGACGAACCTAATTTCTCAAGATTGGTATTTAGGCAGTGTGTTACATATCCCAGGGCCCCAATAATTACAGGTATAAACCTGAACTCGTAATAGTGGATAGAATAACTGCAGATTTCTCAATAGTCCAGCGTAGGTGTCCTCTTTTTGACTGATCTTCAGCTTTATGTTAGCATCTTCTGGGCAGCTAATTTCCACAACTGTGCACAGTTTCTCTCCTCTATATCAAATCATCATATCAAGTTTATTGTGTTTACATTTTATAGAAGTTTGTATGTATGTATGCATGCATATCCATGCGAATTTACTGGCTCGACAAATGAGAAGTAACTACGAAAATGAAAAGATACATGTCCTGACATTAACAATGTTTGGTAATGGTCATTCACATAGGGTACAGTTAGACAACGAATATCTTTTATTTTCCGATAAACAGTCTGGACCAAGTATTTCGATGCCTCCTTACCGATGGAGTGGTAATGGTTCCCAGGTAATGACCAACACGTTCAAACTTTACTAAACTAACAGCGGTGGATTGACTCCAACAAAAGCCTTATTTTGATACCTCCAGTTTCACAGGATTATCGACTTTATATTGTTAAGGGGCAGTTCTTCTTATTCCCATTTCTGACGCTGATTATTTTCAAATTGGCAAAGAAAGCAACCAATTTTGAGGTAGGAGAAACTACTGACCGCTTTCAATGGATGACCAAGAATGATCAAGCTCCAGGTTTCTTCTACTCTCCTTATAGTTTATGCAATTTAGCAATGATATCAAGATTTTAGCTGCATTGTAGAACTCCAAAGTCTGACAATCTCACAGTGAAATGAAACAAGAGTTAATAGGGAAAATTTTGCAGTTTTCAAATATCTGGATTTAGTTAAAAGTGAAAACTGAGGTGAAAAGTTGTCTGGACGAGAATGAAGAAAGAATATTGTGACCCAAAAAAGAACATTTCACATTTCAATGGCACGAAATCTGGCAGCACCGTCAATAAATCTGTGTCATATATAAGATATGACTATTTGGTCCTTGGATGAAGAGTGACAAGCTGAATTCTTTGAAGTGTAATACGAGAAAGCCATTGAAGAAAAAGTCTGATTCTTAGCGAAAGTACATCACGAAACAAAGTGTTTGAGTAGTTTGGACATTTGAGAAGAATAGAAGAGGCAGAAGTTAATTTTGCTCTTTACCAATTCGCAAATGTTCCTGATCGCTATCATTTATGAAAGAAGAAAAATAAATGGTGGGTTAGCACAATCATCATTCCACTTGATTAATTAACTACAGTACAGCTTCGCTAAAATATTAAGTTAGGTAGATGAGCAGTCCACACAAAATTGTGTCCTACACGGATTCCAGAAGTTCAAACAGTATGATAGAGTAACAAACGCTGATACTCTAAGTTAAATGCCTCCTCAAGAGGACTTGGTTTTTGCAAAAGAAAAGTACTCAAAACATGGCGCTTTAGGATCGAAAACGTGTATTCCTGATTATAGAATGAGAATCTTAACCACTCAGCTATTGCACCAGAGTTCTCTACTGATGAATACTCTCGCCAGGTGGCGTAACAATTAAGAAGAATAAGTCAGAAATATTTTAGTTCTGTTGCGACTTGAAGTGAAAATGTCAGGTGTCAGCAGATTTGTCAAATATAATAAAGTAGATGTGTATGTGTGTGTGTGTGTGTGTGTGTGTGTATGACTGTGTCACCGTAGGGAAGTGAGTCTACTAATGTGTCAGTCACTTTGTACGCGTGTATGTTTGTGAATGTATGTACGTACATGTATCTGTATGTGTGTGTATATTATATGTGTGTATATATATATATATATATATATATATATATATATATATATATATACAGTGAGAGAGAGAGAGAGAGAGAAATCTATATATATATACTATATGTATGCTTGTGTATAAATGTATGTATATATATATATATACACACACATATATATATATATATACACACATATATATATATACACAAACACACATATATATATATACATACACACATATATATATATACATACACACACATATATATATATATATATATATATATATATCCATCCAGCTATAATGATTATAACTTCATCTTATCATGTGATAGCTGTCTCATTATTGTGACATACGCTTTCAGGACACATATATCAGGCCCATATATCGACAGTTAAATATCCTGTGACAAGCTAAGGCGAGGTGGCCGGAAACACTCTCAACCACAGGTCTTATACTGTGAGCTTTCTTCTAGTCTTTTTTTATTAATAAGTACAAGAATTATTTAAAACAAGGGCTGGGGTCGATTTCTTCGACAAGAAACTCTTCAAGGGCATTAGTTGGAATGGCATTAGTTGGAGAACTGAAACGGGTAAAAGGTAAACAATTGTTCAGTGGAAATGGATTGGGAAATCTGATGAGATGTTTCCATGACATTGAACTGGATTGAACATACTTTTGTTTAGAAGTAACAATAAAAGTATTTACGATTGAATTTCCTGTGACAAGCAGGGGTAAGATTAGCATAAACCTTTTGAGGTGCAGATTTTACTTGAAAGTGCTTTTATTAAACTTTTCCAATCAAAAGATTCTCACAACTCAGTGAAGGGGTTGATTTTAGATTTTTTATTCTCCAAGGAATTCTACTGTGCGCCCACTACATATAAACACCAGCGTAATTTTTGACAACCTGCGCAAAGTATAATCATACATACATTGCACTACGGTTATATGAATTTTTCTTTCACTTAGGTATTTAGTTAGCTAAAGTGAAAAAACTACTATCAACCTATAAGTCGTGCAATGTCGCACCAAATCAGGTCGGTGCCTGGCAGAGGATAACTCATGTTTTTCCACAGATAGGTAAACACTTAGTGCTACCCAACGGGCTGAATCAACGAGACAAGACTGATCGGTTGGTAAAACCCAACCGACTGGTCTCCTATTTAACGCCGAATCAGTTTTACTTCCACTATTTGGGTCGATCTGAGACATCAGCATGGGGAAGTAAACTTTTAACACATGCGACAAAGTCTACGTACAGAGGTTTATTTATTTAATACAATATATAAGAGCAGTATAAAAATCTACATAATGATTGCATGTGTATGTGTGTCTATATACACACACACACAATATATATATATATATATATATATATATGTATATGCGTGTATGCATACATGCACACATACGTACATCATATAATTCGTTTGTGAAAGCAAGTGGCAGTATCGAATCCAGTACAACCTGCTGCAGGGTCGGGTGGTCGCCGACTAAAATGGTAACTCCACTAAGCTTGCTTATTAAGGAGCGTGGTCCCTGCAGGACAGAAAGAAACATACAACCTGTCAAAGTCACGGATGAACTCGTTAAAATCGACGGTTGTCTAATACTGTGAACACAGACTTGGTCCTGCTGTTTCTCATGGACAGCGGTAGTTCTTGCAGCAACTATCGATAAACTGCTGACTTTGATGCAGAAAACACAGCGACTGCGCCGAGGATTGACACGTTTTTTACAATGGGGAGGCACGACAGGTTTAGTCAACAGTGAACTACGAACATGTGAGAGTAGGCGTGGTGTGACATATTACTGGGCGTGAGTGACCCCTAATCTGTGTTAGGACTTCGCTTAAGCACAGTGGTTCTCAATCGGGGTCAATATAAGATTTTGGGGACTCTACGCAAGCGAGACAATAAACTGAGTACCCACAGTAGTATTCTAAGGGGTCACTTACCCTTTATCACAAAAATCTACAAACTTTCTACGTCTATCATTTTCTACAGTTCAACCTTCACAGGGTAATGTATGAACAGCAAAATAGGAAACTAGTTCTTCAACATCGAATGGCTGTGGGGGTGGGGTCCATTGGAGTAAAATATCAAGCAAAGGGGTCCAAATCAACAAATGGTTGACAACAATTGTTCTAGGAGGAGAAAATCTTTGGTGTAAAACCTGCCAAAGATCGTTGATCAGTTCTTTTTTCGGGGTATCTGTCATCGTTGTTCGGGGAGTGAGATTGGTTATGAAAAAGAATCATACACAAGCATCGTTTGACGTATCTGCATCCTCTTTTTTATAATTTTCTCGCTGGATTGCGGGTTCGATTCCCCATCTAATTTTATTATTGATCTTCTATAGAAAGATATTTCCTCCGTCCGGCTACTTTCCTCTGTACAAAACGGAAAGTTACATTACGGGACAGTCATTTTAACGAGTTGTATTTATTTATCACCTGAAGAGATACATCTGCACCACCGGATACTCCTGAACCAGTTGTTGAGTGTGCTACCCAAGAGGAATCTATGCTAGATTTGCCAAAACAATTGCCATGATTAACAATAAAATCTCGTATATTCCATCTTCTGTTTTTCATTTGCTCTCTCTCTCTCTCGTTATATATATATATATATATATATATATATATATACGTATATATATATACATACAT
>NC_068982.1:1856704-1857689 GCF_001194135.2 Octopus bimaculoides | reverse complement strand
CACACACACACACACATCCAGTTTATCTTGGAGCAAGCATAAGAAAGGTCTTAAACGCATTCATTGTGCCTCAGTAGCACGATTGACGAATCATACACTAATTGAACCATACCAATGTTTCATGGTGTATGCAATAATTCTCTTCATTTTGAACGTATAAATGTCTAAACGTACTTTTTTATGCCAAAAGATCATACTATTTATCTCCCTCCCTGCCTCTCATTCTCTCTCTCCCTCTCTTTAAATACACACACACACACACACACACACGCACACACACACACACACACACACAACAGCTGCTTACTCGTTCTCGAGTATAGGATAACGACTCAAGTACACCAAGCGATACTTTTATGCATATATATATATATGCGTATGTGTGTGTGCATACACATACATATATGTGTGTGTGCATGTTATATACACAGTGACACACAACTCTTTATTTATAGGAATGGTGCCATCAGATCAATAGTCAGGCAATCATGTTTGAGGTGATACATAATGTTATCGCCCTTTCTTCAGATAGCATGCTCTAGAAATCAAAATAGAAAAAAAAATCTTTAGAAATGTATATAAGGTGTGGTCATTTTAAACTCAAGAATGAATAAAGTGTACATACATACAGATAAATATATATAAAGGAATACAAAAAATGGGACATGAACGCAAAACATCCAGACAGATGATACAAAAATTGGAAAAGTAAAAACAAGGACGGGTCATTCGGAGTTTTCTTTCCTCAGTCGAGTTCCAGATTATCTTTGCAATTTCGGCTGGTTATACTCGATGTCTAAACGTACTTTTTAATGCCAATAGATCATACTATATATATATATTTGAAGGTTTGGAGGTGATGTACAGAAATTATATAGAAAAAAATCCTACACGACTAGGTGAAAAGCGCTTTATTTAATATGTGACATTAATAAAAATCTGTCAATGTACAAACATCCAGATTTCTGAGTACCTTAATTTTTTT
>NC_068982.1:1855179-1856524 GCF_001194135.2 Octopus bimaculoides | reverse complement strand
ATATATATATATATATAACAAGGAACATGACTTCATTATTTTGTAGTTCCAGACTTGGAGAATGAATTGTTTACTTAATTTTTTTCTAAATTGAAATATATATCACTGCTAGATGTGTGCACACAAAACTATGAGTACTATCAAGGTAATAAATAGTTTTATAGTTAGTATAATGCCAGAATCTAATTTATTGCCTACTTTGTAAAATTTTATATGAGATTGAACATTAATGAGAGCTTACACGGCACATCCACCTAACAATAATGCTTTGTATGAAGGTGCAACCTTGTAACATAGACGTTATTATCGATGACTGAATGTGAAATGTAGATTTAAAATTAAAAAATAAAAGCAGTCTGTTCTTACAAAATGTCGGCTGATGTTAAACGCGTCTTTGTTGCACAGAAGATTATCCCTTTCGTGTACTTCTCACAAATCTAAAAGCTTCAATGAAACCATCTCACCAATGACCGCAACAAACAACTAATCGTGATGTGTGATGAACATCCCTGATGCTCATGACAGGCATTCTGCCATTGTGTTGTTGTCTGTCTTCATACTGATGTGTGTTTATGTGTATATCGTAAAAGACACGGCCCCGATACATTGTGAGGGAGCGAGCGTGAGTCAGTGGACGGTACACACACTCACCTTCACACACACACACGCACTTAAATGCTCACTACTATACACACATGCGCGCACACACACAAACAAACACACGCAGTGGTAGTCAAGAGAGAAACTCTAGTACTTACGAAAGTGACGACGGTGGGGTGAGCAGTGAGAAATGTGTGTGTACAGACGGAATCTGTACGCATATTAGCATCTAACAGCTTTATTTCAGTTGTTGCTGTAATAAGCAAACTGGAGATGTACGTCCACTGACAAATGTTTCAGAGTAAATGCCGCGATGTTCAAAAGAAATTATGTGTTGAACTAATTAAATCGCTAAAGAAATCTAGAAAAGAATTGATAGGAGCAGAAGAGAGAAAATAATAAAGAAATCTATCCAGATCTCCACCCGCATTGCCAGGCACTGAGCGTGATAAAAACAGAGAGAGAGAGAGAGAGAGAGAGAGGATGCCAGGGACTCAGAGTAAGAACGAAAACAGTTGAGTTGGCACTTAATTCTAGAACACAGTAACATAAAGCAACAACATAATTCCTAAACTGATAGATGGAATTCAGTCATAGCTTGCTTCAGCTGAGATTGAAGAATTCAATTTTTAGAAAATTTCTTAAAAGGAAGCACAAGAACGAACTGAAGGTTGATATCGGAAAAGGAAGGAAAATAGGTAATTTTTACTTTTTTTTTTCTTTTTGCGATGAAGTTTGTAAAAGA
>NC_068982.1:1845518-1854766 GCF_001194135.2 Octopus bimaculoides | reverse complement strand
GTGTGTGTGTGTGTGTGTGTGTGTGTGTGTGTGTGTGTGTGTGTGTGCGTGCGTGCGTGCGTGCGTGCGTGCGTGCGTGCGTGCGTGTGTGAGAGAGTGATTAAATGAGTTTGTTTATGTCCCTATGAGTTTATCATGTTAGTCGCATAAAACTTGAACGCTAAGCAACAACGATTACCGTAGGATCTGCTGTATCAGCAATCATACAAATAAAGCACATCAGAAGCTCACTGACATTTTCCTATTAACAGTGTCAGTTCAAGTTCTCAAGAGAAACGTCTAAGCTATCCGGTTTCAATTCCATCAATAAATATCTTTCTATTTCACTGTTTGTTTTTTTGTTTTTTTTTACTTAATAAATGAAAGCCATCTATTTTTATTACAATCGATTAATTTCCTTCAACCCATTACAAGAAGGAAAATTATGATTGACTGCATATCGATCAACCTTGTTATCAGCTTCGCCTTTTGGTAAATAAACGTTTATTATTAGGGTACAAAATTCTGCCGAATTCGACTTTGCATTTCACCCTTTCGTCCTTTCAATGAAATAAATACCAGTGAAGTACAGGGGGCGATGTAATCGACCAGGCAAAACCGAAATTCCAGGACTTTTGATTGTAATAGAAAGAGTTAAGATTTTGTTTAAGGCAGCGAGAACGGATTTACTTTCCGAGTTCAAATTTCGCCGAGGTCAACTTAGCCTATCATCTTTTCGGGGTCGACAAAATAAGTACCAGATAAGTGCTAATACCGATAGAATCAAATGCCCCGCTTCCCCTCACAACTTTTGGCCTCATCGTCACCATCATCAATACCAACTTCTAATAAAACGATTAGAGTGACGGGCAAAGTCATCTGTGGAATTTAATTACAGCCAATAACGATTTTACACCTCTTTTTAGGAACGTTAAAAGAAACTATCCTGGTCAGTTGAATGGTTGGTCATTTTACCTTGTATCTTGTTGTGACTATACCTGAAATAGCCTTCTTTATCTTTCAATAGTGTTAAGTATTCAGACGATGTTACTTACAATATCCTAACGTTTAATCTATATATTCTGATACGATCGCCGTCGCTTAGTATTACGTTATCGCCTACTCAAAGCTATTGGAATCGTAAGCACTGATCTTGTGAATATTTAAGTTTGGAGGAATAATAGTCGCTTAACTGTGCGTAAATATTTTAATAATGCAAATCCGGAATAGATATTTTTTAAACAGTTTCCAGGGAGACAAACAAAAATGGTGATAGGTCACTTTTTCTGATATCGAACACGATTTTGCCTATGATTAAATCCGAAGTGTTAGACCATCTAAAATTTAGTCAAACATTTACAGAATTTCTCATTCAGCAAACATTAATGGGAATTCAAATTTACAAGCATTTCGTTGTTTCTCGACATGACACTGATCCTCCAAGTAAGTACTTCAGTTGGTTTACCTAAAAATAAAAGAGAAAAGATCTTCCGGGGGCATTCCGTCGTAAATAAAGAGTGAAAAGAAGTCGCTCTGTCGTAATTATCCCCAACGACAAATCCTATATATAGGTACAGAATAAACACGGAAAAGCAGTTGAACTTTTATTTTCTTATAAATACAATTAATGTTCCGTTATGGACCGGAGGACATTCGTTCGTTGCAACCTGAAGCTTGTAAAATGATTTTGGAGCTAATATTTTAAAGTGACATTGAACGATATAACTTGTTTTACATTTACACTTTCGGGGAAGAAAATAAATATATTGCATGAAAATCGTGATTTTTTACCTCTGAAAGCAAAAGCGGAAAGAGGGGTAAGAGAGAGGGGAAGGGGAGAGAGAAGGAGGGTGGGTGAGAGAGGAGGAGAGGGATGTGAAGTTCATACCTTTCTTCGAAAGCAAGAGACAAGGTGTAAATATTACGCAACCGAACCTCAGGTTCGGTCACATGTCACCATCGCTCGTAAACCACTCCGGCTAAATTTACAGAAGCCGAAAGAACAGCAAAGTCTGCCACAGCCGGAACAAAGAACGGAAAACTAAAATTATAAACAGCTTTGAACTATTACAGTGGCACCAAGTTGAAAAAAAAAGTAACGTGTAGATGGGAAGAAGAAAAAAAGAAGAAATAAGAAAAATAAAAATGAATTTAAAGAAAGTTAAAGAAAAACAAGGAGGAATGCTTCGAAAGAAATGCAGAAAAAAAGAAGTAATTAAAGAAGAAGAAGACGAAGAAAAAGAAGAAAACGTGAAACAAGAAGACTGCAAGTGTCCCGTGCGTGTGTGCGCTTCTGTGTGTGCCTATATGTTTGTGTGTATGTGGGTTTTGTTTACGTTTAAGTGTGTGCATGTATTGGATGTCTATGGAGATTGTCTGTAGTGGTTTGTTTACGCATGCGTTTGACTTGTGTGCGTGCGTGCGTGTGTGTGCCAATACTGATCGTCAGAGAGAGAGAGAGAGAGAGAGAGAGTGCTGTTAGTGGAAAACTAAGGAACCTCGTTAATTATATCGTAGTGTCACAGCTTACAGCTCTGAACTTTAACTACTTAAGGTATCCATTTACATTGGACAAGATAGATGGTCCGGGCCGGTGCAGGTTCATAATCTCTAGTACAGGCACCGGGCAACGTTTGTGTCTGGATAATACTAAATGTAACAGCAACTGGTGCAAAGAACTAAAAACCAGAGATCGATATAAAAGAGAAGAGGTTTAACTCATCGATTTGTGATTGGGTCATTGAGGTACATCGTGGAAATGCTTTGGCGGAGGATGATGGATTTAAATGAATACATTGCATTAAAAGTAACCGCGTCTGTTTGTTTATTTGGACTGTATTTCTTTTTGTTTCTTTTCGACCTTCACAGAAGAGATGTGATTGTATTCATCCCGAATAATTACTTGGAGAAGTTTATATTCATTGGCGCAATGAAAGAGCAAAGACAACTTCGGTAGGATCAGAACTCAGCATGTGCTGTAGTGGTTCCCGACCATTTTTTTACCAAGTGGACCCCCGCCCCGCCTCCTTTGATTTTCATTTTACTCGTGTGAACCCTCATAGCCATTTGATGTTTAAAAGTATCACATATCTATAATTAAATATCATTAGGAATTGTATATTTTCTGTATTGTAGAAGTATAAGCAATCTATTGCACGTAAAATTTAATAACAAAATTTCATGTGGATCCCCGAGGGTCATGTGGAATCCCAAAGCTCATCTGGACCCCAATGGAGAACCATTTCTCTAGAATAAAATATGATAATGATATGAAACTATACGTATGTACAAGAAGGATATCCTAGAGTAAATTAACTGCGATACATACTTGGTCTTTATATTGCCGAATTCGTGATACGGGAAGAAACTGCACAAGCAGACCCACATTTGCGCTCATAATTCAGTCAAACGAAATTAAATCGGCAGTTAAAATTGCATTTTTATATTTCCACCAATTTAATGAACAATATGCTAGAAATAACAATCAAATCTTTCACATAAAAATAGAAGTCTAGATAGCATGACGTGATACATAATATACAATGTCTGAATTAATGATAAAGTAATGTCCGTTAGATTTGGCCCTAAATATGTTTGTGAAACTGAGCTGAGACTAAACAAATAATTTCACACATCAAAAAAGGAGATTCAAATTGAGTGTTTAAGTTGTTATTTGTAGCAGTTAAACCTACCCACTTATATTCCTTGATGCCTTCAGCTAAGCAGGCTACACCGAATGAAGTAGTTAAAGATCCACTGTTTCGATTAAAAAAAAAAGATAATGAATAATGATCTTGAATGAATGAAACAAGCCGGCTCATACTATGAGTGCCTTTGATGATGGCTTTTTTTTTTTCACTCAGATTTGACCTGAAGCTAAAAGGCAATAAACCCCTTTTAGCATGGTCATTGTGAGTCATTTAATCTCGCAAACAGAAAGGGGATGTGATCGGGTCTTATGTAAACGCAGACCTGATTAAGTGGTAATGAAGTTTGCTTCGCAACCATTGCAGGTATTTAGCCTTCTACCATAACCTAGGACCGACCGATTCCTTGCGAGGAAATTTGGTGGGCAGAAATTGTGCTGAAGCCTCTATATATGTTTGTGAGAGTATGGTGTATGTATACACATACAAAAACGCACACGCACACACGAAGCAGCAGACATGACTATGTAGTTAAGTTCGCTCTTCGACTATTTCGTTTTGGTGTCGATGTCTCTGTGTGGCATTTAGAATTGAGAGCTTTACTATAGCATCGAATTGATTAATGCATCGTAAGTGAAATTTGGTCAACAGAAACTGTGTAGAAGACATTAAACATACATCGAATAGGAAAAGAAAGAAGTTACCATCAGAGACGAAGATGACTATATTGAGATCGAGACGTCAAAAGAATATTAGTGGAACTTCAGATTTTCAACAGCCACCAAGTTATAGCTCAACCAAACAGATATTGATGTGAGGGACCACAAAAATGAATATGGTCTGTCGTGGAAATCCGGTGCACTTGAGACCTCAATGTTGTGAGCGAAATAAGGAGGAAAGGTGTCTATGAACTATTGAAAGGGTATTTGAAAATCTTTAGTCCAATATATAGATTCAGTTTCATACCTATTATTATTATTGGAACAAGATGCACTCCAACTCACCTGGAATGAAGTATAACAGAACTTGGGCCTTTGTGGGGAGAACGCAACTTTTTAATTCATATGCTACAAATAATACCTGGGACCACAAGGACTTTCCTCAGATTTAAAGGAGGATAAACAAAAGACGCTTTCCTCACTATCAAACGGGTGTGTTTATGTATCACACACACACACACACATACTTGCATACATTCACAAACAGGAATATGTATGTGTGTGCGCATTCATGCGTGTATGTATATGTTTGTGCGTGAGAACGCATGGCTTAGTGGTTAGGGTGTCCCACTCACGAACGTAAGATTGTGATTTCGATTCCCGAAGCGAGGGGTGCGTTGTGTTATTGGGCAAAGCACTTCATTTCATGTGGTTCTGCGATCACTTCGACTTCTACAGGGCTCTGTCGATTTGGGGGGGGGGGAGACGGATAAGTCATAATCATTTGATCACTACAAACATATCATTAACGCTGATGGTTCAGTGTGAAATTGTGGAATCGTTTTTCTACGCCACAAAAGACTACCAAAAGAGATTTATGTGTGGTGATGAGGGTGGGGGGTTGTGTTTGCCTCTCAACGTTTGACAACTAAATTTGGTCTGTTTGCTGATATGAGGCAAAAAGTACCCTGATATAAGGCTAAAAGTACCCATAGAATAAGTACTAAATTTAATATACACAAGAGGATAGATCTGATCGATTAAGCCTTTCAAAACCGTATACTAACACAGTCGCAAACCAATGACTGGAATATGTAACAGAATAAAGATTCCAAGACAACTGATATCTCAAAGAACTTACATAAATGAAGCATTCGTGGACGATTCCCATGTCATGTTAACAGTTGTTGCTTGAATAACAAGCGAAAACCGGATCAGTAAATAATTGATCAAGGAACCATTGTTGAAACTATGTGATTAGTGGGTTTGCTAGCTTAGCAGGCAAAACTTTCTCAAGTCACACTTTATTAAAAAAAAAAATAAATAAACTAGAGAGAAACACTACATCATGCAATCTTAGATACTTTTACCTGAAAACAAAATGGATGATGAAAGCTAAAACGATTTTGATGAGAGGACTTACGCCTCACAACCAAAACGAAGCAGCGGTCAGTTTAGACACTGGAACAAGCCATACTTGTTTAATATGCATTTATGCGGCTATGCACATAACTCTCATATATACATATGTGAATATAGTGTGTGTGTGTGTGTGTGTGTGTATATACATACATGCATACATACATATATATATAAATATGTACACAGGCAAATGTGTACATATATTTCATGTTTGTAGTGGGGAGCAGTTTTGTTATAAGAGTGCTTAAACATGTATGTTTGTCCCTCACTCACCCACTATCACTTCACAACCGATGTCGGTGTGTTTACCTCCTCGTAACTAAGCGGTTCGGCAAAAGAGACCGATAGAATAATTACCAGGCTTACAAAGAACAGGTCCTGGGAGGTCGATTTGTTCGACTAACAGGCGGTGCTCCAGCATGGCTGCAGTCAAATGACTCAAACAAATACAAGAATAATAGAGTAATAGAGAAGAATATATGCAAACATACATACATACATATATATTCTTTATGTGTACATATGTATGTGTGTGTGTGTATATATATATATATATATATATATATATATATATACACACACACACATTGTTCCAAATTATACAAAAAAGTCAGACAGGTGAGGGAACAACAAACATGGTGTACTAGTTTGACACTTAGTCTGTGACGTTTTGAGCCTACGCTCTTCTACAGAAAGGAATGAGTAGAAAACAACAGATGGAAAGACACACATACATATATACGCAAACAAATATACATGTATATGCATATATTTTTGTGTATGTGTGTGTGTGTGTGTGTGTGTGTGTGTGTGATTGAAATTTATAGAAAAACATAAGACGAAGACAGGTGTATGAACAACAAGCAAGTGTATTAGCTTGACTCTCGGGAAAATGAAAAAGTCTTATGTTTCGCGTCTACACTCTTCAACAGAAAGGTATAAGGGAAAATAAATAGAGACAGAACGAAAAAAAACTCGTAGATTTCAACGGTCCAAAACGATATGAATGTGTGTATTTATGTATGTATGTATGTTTATATGCATGTTTCATGTCTCGTCTCTCTGTTTTTTTCGTTGTTCGAAAAAAAGTGTTTTCTCTATTTTCGTTTCTCATTGTGTTTTACGTTTTTTTTTATGCCCTGTACCCATATATGCATGTATATATACATATATATGTAGGTATATACATATATGTATATATGCATATATTATATATTATTTATATTATTATTTTATATATATATATATATATATATAAATGTATGCATACATACATACATACACATACATACATGTTTTATCGAAGTGAACGTAGATAAGACAAAGATGGGGAGTGGACGTATATTTGTAATAATGTTTCCCAACACTAAGCAGTGCTCCAGCATGATCCCAACTTCAGAGACAAAATAACACCTATTTTATCGTTGCTTTTGGTGGTGCATATAGTCTAATAAACTTAAACCTTCGTTTGCTCCATAAGAAAATGGTTGCTATATTCGGTTAACAAATAAGCTGAACAATAGAGAAGAGGGAAACTCAACCCCTGCAGAATTTCCATTTTGCGTGTCCTTTGTTGTTGATAGAGGTATGGCACCCAATACTGTTTCTGGTTATCTCAAAACATTCGAATAATAATGATGATAATAGTAAAGACATATTGTAACATAGGCACAATATATCGACCCCACATCGTGGCATATACTTTATTTCATCAATATTGGGGCGAGGGATGAAAGGTGATGCTGGCCTTGGTGGAAATTCAAAGCAGAATGTAAAGTTACAGAACAAATATAGACTTCCTAGCGATTCTTCGTTTCTAAGAAATCATAAGAGATGAGACGTTGAATAAAAAGGATTTACTCGACTGCATTGACAATAACACGTGATTGGTGAAATATTTTATCGATATCTAAGGGATGAAAAGGTAAGACAACATTGAGGGGATTCGAAATTTGAAACTAAATGAAATTGATTGTAAGGTATTTTGTCGATGTTCTGCGCATTCTGTAAGAAGAAGGAAAGGAAAGAAGAACAACAAGGGGAAGAAAGAAGAAGAGCTACAACAACGACTACAAGAAGAAGAAGAAGAACTACAAAAAGAACTACAAGAAGAAGAATTTAGGTACAGGGCTAAAAGTTTTGTCGGACCGGGAAAGCACATTTGGCCCCATGATTTTATTGAACTTTATCTTGTCGTTTTGAAATCATCATAGACATTGCTCTTTGCTAAATTTAAACCCAGAACGTCGGAAGAAAGAGCACAAGGCATTTTGTCCGGCAGTTTAAATATTCTATCACCTTCCGAAAAAAAGCAAAAAAGCGGGCAATTTTGAGTACACGGATTACATGTTTATATCGACTCCAGCAGGCGACTGGTGCTGCACTTCATCTACCCACAAGGTAGAGTTGACCTCGGTTGAATATCAGGAAGACGAATAGCTAATAAAAACAAAAACTATCAAGAAAAAATAAATATTTTTATAAAATGATGAGAAAAAGTGTCGCCTACTTTCCAAAGCTTGACAGACAAGTTGTGTAGTCTTTCTATTTTATAATTAAACAGCTATCCACGTGTACATGCGTCAAGATATTCTCGATAACACACACACACACACTAAGACATATATGAGAATATGTATGTGAGTAAATGCTCCTATGTATGTGTGTGTGTATGTATGTGTGTATGTATATACGTATGTGTGTGTGTGTGTGTGTGTGTGTGTATGTATGTGTACTTCGTTTATTTGCTTCCGTCAATTGACTGCGGCCAAGTCAGAGCAATGCATCGAAGGGTTTTATTCAAAGAAATCGACCCCAGAACTTATTTTCTTATGGCCTAGTATTTTTTTCTATGGGTCTCTTGTGCCGGAGTGCTAAGTTACAGTGAGTTGAAACCAACACTGGTTGTCAAGCTGTGATAGGGGAACAAACATACACACACGTATGTATGTGTATATATATATATATATATATATATATATATATACATACACACACACACACTAGGACTGATAGTAGAATCATGTAGTTGGAAGCAGGCTTCTTACCACACAGCCACGTCTGCACCTATATATACAGGGTGATCCCAAAAGTAGGTTTACAGTTATACAACTATCTCTTTAGCATTCATATATTAACAGTTTAGATCTTGATTATAAAAAAAAATATGAAACCATTACTCTATGCTGAGTTAATTTTCTCAAACTCCCTTTTAAGTTTGTAAGATAGAAATTTAAACGTAATAAAATCTTTTAAAAGAATCATAAAGTGCCTACGAGATAACTGTAAACCTACTTGGGCCACTGTGTGTATGTGTGTGTGTACACCTCGAGTAACTGTTAATTTTGCTATATATGTATATATATATGTGTATATGTGTGCATGTATATATATATATATATATATATATATATACATACACACACACAAATATATATGTACGTATATGTATACATATATGAATATATATATCATATATATATATATATATATGTATATATATATATATACGTATATGAATATATATATGTATATATATATA
>NC_068982.1:1841715-1842292 GCF_001194135.2 Octopus bimaculoides | reverse complement strand
TATATATATATATATATATATATATATATATATATATATCAAACTACCTGTTTACCTATCTATCTATGTATGATGTTACAGTGTGTTTGTTTATACCTACCTCTGTGTGTAAATGTATGTGTGTAAGTGTGTTTGTGTGTGTGTGTCTGTGCCTTCTGCATAGGTTTCCTGTTTGATTCAAACCCTCATTAACTTTCCTATTCATTCCCCAAAACGCCTCCACGTCCCATGTTGAATAGATTCTCAATCTGAAAGCGAAGAACATTCCTTCACAATTGAATTTTACCATTATAAAATCTGCCAATTCTTATGACGCTGTGAAAGAAAATCCCACCGGACAAGTACCGATGAGATTGCCGAGACCATTGCCCCTGGCCAAAATTGGCTGCCAAATTCCAAGCAGGACATTTACCGATGAGATTGCTGAGACCATTGCTCCTGGCCAAAATTGGCTGCCAAATTCCAAGCAGGACATGTACCGATGAGATTGCCGAGACCATTGCTCCTGGCCAAAATTGGCTGCCAAATTCCAAGCAGGACATGTACCGATGAGATTGCCGAGACCATTGCTCCTGGC
>NC_068982.1:1835169-1841177 GCF_001194135.2 Octopus bimaculoides | reverse complement strand
GCGCGCGCGCACACACACACACACACACACACACACACACACACACACACACACACACAAATATTTCCCTTTTGTGTTTCAATTTTTAATAGTCTCGACAGGATTCTTTCAGCTTCCCTCAACTCAATCCACTCACGGCTTTGTCGCCCGAGTCTATAAAAGATAGTTGCCCACTAGGACTGAACCCGGAACTAAGTGTTTGTGAAAGTACACTCCTTACCACACAGCCGCGCCTGCGCAGAGCTCCTTTCTCTTCTCTACAAAGCGTAGACACACATTTCCCTTCTCTTTCATAACATAAACTGGTGTTCATATCCAAACAACAATAATCCCAACTTACATTATGTTATCAGCTTGATCGAGCTGTAACACTTCCATCTACTTCTCTTGTTAAGATACTTCCTATATATTTTATGACTCTTAACATATAAGCTAACACTTTTATTACAAACATAGAGGTAGTCTTTATACATTTTATATCTGATATCGCTTCTACCTCTTATTTTCTTTTGTAATTGTATATCTCATTGTTTTTGATTGAAGGTATTTATCTGTACACATTAATGCAACTTTAATTTCGACGGGAGTATTTACATGGTTGTTTGTATCTATATGTCTGCGCGAGTATGTATGTATATAGGTGCGTGTGAGTGTGTATGACTATATACATACATTATTAATATATATATATATATATATATATATATATATATATATATATATATATATATATATATATATATTCATTAGTAATCAGGTATATCTACACAGAAATATATCTGAGTATGTTTATTAACATGTCTACCAGTGTGCATGTATGTGTGTGTGTGTGTGCATATATACATATTTATATTCATATATATAAGTACATGCTGATCGAGAATACCAACTAATGGGATCGTCAGCATTCAAAAACCCACAAACCTGGTTTTATATCAAAGTTTTCCTTCTCCCAGATGGATTGCCTTCCCCATGCCCTATACATATATATAAATACATAAAAAAGTAAAAATATACTAATACCTAAGAGTATAAAAAGGTATATAAAAACTATACAAATGTATAGACATTTTTGTTGGATGGCCATTGACTACTCGTGAATTCCTCAGCCCCATGACGAGTTTTGTTGTTTGTTCCGCAAGGTGTCCAACAATTATCCCTTCTCACCAACAGAAAGGTCTGTTGAAAGGCACTCTTGCGATTCAAAGACAAACTAAAAGACAATCTCAATTCTATACAAAATTCCCTTTCCTTCCTGAGGAAACAAAACGTCAGAACGCAGGGGCTGATGCCAATCTTGTTTCTCATTATTGCAAAGATTTGATGAAAGTCGACTCCAACCTCGGGACCAAAATCGTGCAAGCATTAAGGCGCGCTGGCCTCTAAATGCAAACTTTACCAGTAATTGAGGTCTTGCCGTCCACTCAGGAAAACACAGGCCTTGGCCCACTCAGGAAAACACATAGTGAATGACCCACAATCACTCGAGTAAACTGAGTCCTCATTTACCAAAAGGTTTGCAAGGCACGCGCGGGCCTCAAGATCCACATTCGTGTCCATATATCATGATTACCGCTTTATTTTACTGAACCCTCTTATATTTTCTATGATATTTTAAATACTTAAGTGTATATACGTTTAAGTATATGCAAATATATGCACATTTATATGTGTGAATGTGTTTGTATATATATACGCATAGTTGTATTGATAAGCATGGTGATACGATTATATCTCCATATCTAGACATTCATATACACACATAAATAGTCGTCCCTCAATAACCCCTTAAAACGTGACACAAGAAAGATTGAGGCTTGTTAGCTCAACAGGTCCCATTCATTATGTTATTAATTATGCAACTGTTGATTTGCCCTGTGCGCACCGATATACATTGAATGTGTCTATGTATGTATATATATATACACACACACACACATATATAAAAGAATATATGTATATATATATGCATGTATATATATATATATATATGTATATATATATACATGCACACTTATACACACACAGGCACACCCAAACACATATATAAGCTTTTATATGTATAAATACATTTATATAGGGGTATGTGTATATACTGATATGCATGCGTTGTGTGTGTGTATGTGTATGTATATACATATATATATATATATAGGTATATATGTACACACACGCATGTAGGCAAATCGAAAATGAAAATCAAAACAACACACCGAATGTTAAGAGGGTGTGGAGAGTAAATGTATTAGATTGACGCTCAGTTTAAGATAGAAAAAAAGAGCTGGGTATAACGTTTCGAGCCTGGCGCTTCGTCAGAACGAGCAAACGTCCGGAGGAAAGAAAGAAATCGTCCAAGAAAAGCACGTGTGTCTACATTTAGGGCGTCTGTATTTCTTCCTCTTCCCGTGTTGCTCACTCTATCGATGTATTTAACCAGTATTAACCCTCAACAGCTTTTGGATTAATAGAAATCAATGTTGCTAATCATTTAGGTAAACAAGTCCTCGTAATGTTTTCGTATTCATCTAATTAAAATTCATAAATTATGAAATTATACATTTCATTAATTTTTTATCTTCCTAAAACGGCAGTTGATCACAGCCAAGGTAAGAAGGGAAAATGATGATAAATTTCTACTTTTGTTCTGAATATGTTGCTCAAAACGATTGTTTTAGCCAATTCTGTGTAAGGGAAGCAAACTGACCCCACCCACCCCTTCCTTTTGGATCCACTGCAATTCAATAATATATTAGAACTTAAGCACCCGAAAGCAATTCATTTCTTAATTATCGTGAATAAATATATTTTTCTGTTTATATATAAAATCTCTCCCCCATCGCCCCATCCCTCTCTACACCACACACACATGCCACACGCACATACATATATATGTTTCTGTAGGTCTGCAATTTCTATATCAAACTTCGAATGCATACAGACCAAATATTCACAAGAAAAATTCTGACGATTACTCAAAGGTTTGTGTAGATAACGGTCATTGAACGGAGAGGAACGGGACGGACGTTCAAACTCACTGTTATCTTTAGCATGTGAATTGTTGATATGTGTGTGTATGGTGTGTGTATGAGAGAGAAAATGTATGTGTATATAATAGATAGAAATGTGTACAAATATATATATGCGTGTGTATGCATATATACATCGTTATAAGTGTCTTCATATATTTATATACACATATCCTATCCATATATACATATATATGTATATATATATATACATGTGTGTGTATATATATATATACACACATTTGTATATGCTAGTGTGTCAGTGCACGTGTGCATATATATATATATATATATATATATATATATATATATATATATATATATATATATATATACACGTATATAATTATACACACACATATATAGGAATATGTGGGGGTGTCATGTAGATAGATAGATAGATAGACTTTTTACGCTTCGTTAGAGGGTATTTTCCTTCACCTAGACTGTTTTCATTCACCTGGTTAAGGTTGACAAAAGCAGTGTCTTTCCGACTCACTCATATACAGGTGTGTCGGGTATAGATTTGATTGCGAGTCCTGCTTTCTCTGAGATTAAGGTATAAACCTTAACGTAAGTGTTTGCACAATCAATGGGAATACCGTATTAAACGGGTAAGATTTAATGCAGTACAGAGACGGTGCTTTTCCATTTACATACATATGTATGTGAACGCAGACTTACATATATATACTCTGACAGGAACATATTATATATATATATATATATATATGTTCAATATTATGTGTATGTTCACACGCACACAGACACACACACGTATGTATTCACATAATTGTGGACACATGTAAAGTGAAAAAGCACCTCTTCTGCACAGAATTACATTTTATTGGTTACATATGCTTGCATATACACAACTATGTGTGTGTGTGTGTGTGTGTGTGTGTGTGTGTGTGTGTGTGTGTGTGTGTGTGTGTGTGTGTGTGTGTGTGTGTGTGTGTGTGTACATATATTCATGTATATATATATATATATGCACACACACACACACACACACACACACACCTCTGCATTATATCTTTATGTATGCATACACATACATGTGTATACATAGAGATTGATCTTTGTAATTTACGCAATGAATCCTCGCTAACATATATTCCACGCATATATCTGTGTATAAATATTTATATCTGTATATGTCTACGAATATTTGAGCAAGAGACTCACTCATTGAAGCTGTAGTAACAGCGAATAATTGTTAGGCTAACATGAAAACAAAAACGGACGGAGCCGTTGACAGACAATTACACCGAACGACCAACAGACAGGTAGACTGATGGATATACCGTCAGACTGAATGTGAAGATTATAGGAATTTATAGCCAACTTGCTATTTAATTAGATTTTAACGAGAAACAGTCATAAACCTTGTTGAATAGATAGATAGATAGCAAGGCAGGCAGGCAGACAGGTAGACAGATAGCTAGACAGATAGCTAGACAGATAGCTAGACAGACAGACAGACAGACAGACAGACAGACAGACAGACAGACAGACAGAGAGATAGATAGACAGATAGATAGACAGATAGATAGACAGATAGATAGACAGATAGATAGACAGATAGATAGACAGATAGATAGACAGATAGATAGACAGATAGATAGACAGACAGACAAACAGATAGACAGACAGACAGACAGACAGACAGACAGATTATTGCTATAGAAAGACAGCACGAGAAAGAGAGGTTGAGAGAGAGGGGAGAGGGGGAGGGAGAGAGAGAGAGAACGACGGATATAGAGTCAGCGTTAGACAAATAGTCATGGAAATGTTTATCTAAAACAGAATATACAACGCCAATGCATATATTAACCGAAGAGAAGATAACATAGCTTCTATATACACACACCAGCCGTGTGTAACTCTATAACGCATGTACGGACACACATACACAGACTCCAAACTATGGCACTTAGATATACATTGTATGGAAGCATACACACACGCACACATGCGTGCAAACAATGTCACCCGCTCGCAGCCAAAGACTCCGGAGTTAGATGACTGGGGAAGATATATGTAGACAGTTACGCAAAGTAGGGTTAGCCGGACACATGCGCACACAGAGGCAGGCGTACGGACGGTGTGCTGTTTGCTATGTATACGTTGAGAAAATGTACAGTTTCACCCGTGAAATGGGTACACACACACACACACACACACACACACACACACACACACGTCTACGTTAAGATGGATACAATTACATTTTTCATGTTTCCTTCATTAGTGTGTGTGTGTGTTTGTATATATATATATATATGCATACATATATACTCATATACGTTTATATCTAAACACATACACACACATCTATATAAAATATATACATTTGTGATTATATGTGTACGCATACATATACATCTGTATGAATGTATATATATTTATATATATATATACACATACATACATACATACACACACACACACATATATAAATATATACATGTGTGTGTGTGTGTGTGTGTGTGTGTGTGTGTGTGTGTGTGTGTGTGTGTGTGTGTGATTCTGTTTGTTTGATAAAATGGTTGATAAAAATTAACGAAGATGAACGTTATTATAAGATTAATAAACTGGACGATCGTTGTATTTCGGAAACGCTAGATTAATGCTCTGGTTATTATAATGAAAGGCGGAAAATAAACAAACACAGAAATAAATAATAAATATCAAAGATTGAAGAAATAATATTTCATAATTATGTCTGACGACAGCAGAAAGAGACAAAACGAAAATCAGGGAAAAAAAAAAAACAATGAAAGAAAGAAAAAAAAGAAAGAAAATCATTTGTAGAATAAATAGCAATTGCAATCAGTCAAAACAAAACGGTAGCAAGGAAAAATAATGTTACACCATGTTAACAACATATATATACCAATGTGCATGCGTGTGTATAGGTGTGTGTGTGTGTGTGTGTGTGTGTGTGTGTGTGTGTGTGTGTGTGTGTGTGTGTGTGTG
>NC_068982.1:1828515-1832037 GCF_001194135.2 Octopus bimaculoides | reverse complement strand
ATATATATATATATATATATATATATATATATATATATATATACATACATTATATACTATGTACATATACGTGTGTGTGACTATATATTTCAATCCGCTTCAAACATTACACTGCTATGTTTCTCAAACTCTTGACAGCACTCCATTCCTCCCCACCCAATCACTGCACTTTGTACCTGACGTTTGTTTCTGCTTCGCCATTGAGGTTTCTATACTTTTTTTTACCGTTCACATATCTCTCGTTCTTCACTCTCTCTCTCTTTTCTTACAATACCCCCCCTCTCTCTCTTTCACTCTGTTTCTTTCTTTCTGTCTGCCCGTCACTTTTACTCTCTCTCTCTCTCTCTCTCTCTCTCTCTCTATCTATCCATATATCTATCTATCTATCTATCCATATCTCTCTCTCTCTCTCTCTCTCTCTCTCTCTCTCTCTCTCTCTCATTGCTGTCTTCTCTTTCGTCATTTCTCTCCTTCGTGCTATCTTTTAACCTTTCATTCTTCTTCCTTCTTTCCTTTTAGCTTTCTTCTGCCCACTCTCATCCCCTTCCCCTCTTTTTAACATTACATTCTCCCCCTTTCTCTCTCTCTCTCTCTCTCTCCATCTCGTTCCCTTACGCAATCTTTTCAATTGCTTAGCTTTTATTCATTCGCTCTTTCCTTCCTTTTCGTCTCCTCATCCTTCTCCCTATTCTCCCTCTATTTCTATCTGCCTATCTTCCTCGCCGTCCGTCTTTCTCTCTTTCTCTCTTACTTTTTAAATCGCTTTTTCTTTCTTTTGTTTCGTCATTAAAAAAATCCAATTCCTTCTCTCACTCATTTCATGCATCTCTTTCCATATTCCTCTCGTTCTCACTCTGGGATATCTATTTCCTCTACACTGTCCCAATTTCTCTCTCTCCCTCTTTCTCTCTATGTATATAGACAGAAAGGCGCACGAGAAGCTGTGCGGTAACTTGCTTACCAACTACATGGTTCCGGGTTCAGTCCCATTGCGTGGCACCTTCGGCAACCTTGAGAGTGGATTTGGTAGACGGAAACTGAAAGAAGCCCGTCGTATAAATGTATGTATGTATTTGTGTGTCTGTGTTTGTCCCGCCACCATCGCATGACGACCAATGCTGGTGTGTTTACGTCACCGTAACTTAGCGGTTCACCAAAAAAGTGGAAGATAGAATAAGTCCCGGGATGGTACTCCAGGCTGGCCGCAGTCAAATGACTGGAAGAAATAACAATATATATATGAATGAATATATATATATATATGTTTTAGGGTTTCAACTTGAAACCTCGGTTTAAATTGAATTTGATACTAACGTATCTAGAGTATTCTATCAACACATACGTTGTTGTTTTTTTTTTGGGGGGGGGGGGTAACTCAGTGTGAATCCTGTGCTATTGTACTTAGCCGTTTCTAGCGTCCTACGCGTTGATGATCCTGAATTCTACTGAAACACATAACTAATGAATGTGTGTGTGTGTGCATAATGTGTGTGTATATAAATATATATATATATATATATATATATATATATATATATATATATGAGAAAGAGAGGTGGAAGAGAGAGAGAGAGAGAAATTGGGACAGTGAAAAGAATAAAATATATATCTATATATACATGAATATATATCAATAAATATAAATGTTTATATATAGATATATATTTATAAATATATATTTATATATATAAATATATATACATGTGTATATATATTATATATATAAATATATATACATATTTATTTTTATTTACATATATCCATGTATATATAGATATTCGCATATCTATATCTAACAATATATATATATATATATATATATATATATATATATATATTTAAGAATTTAAGGACTGGAGAAAACGCATGTTATAATTGCATACTTTATTCTTACATATGTTTCAAAGGATTACAACCTGTGTAATCCTTTGAAACATATGTAGGAATAAAGTATGCAATTATAACATGCGTTTTCTCCAATCCTTAAATTCTTAAATATACTCAAATACCCAAAATTTCAAGGAGTTCCTGCCTTAAAAACAGGAGCTAACCACAGTTATTTTGTGTTCTTTGCTACATTGGTTTCTATTAACCCATTTATTCTATCAGAAGAATTTTTATTCATTAAGATAGAAGAAATACACGTGTGTGTGTATATATTCATATTCTTTTGTTTCAGTCATTAAATTGAGGCCATGCTGGAGCACCGCCTTTAATCAAGCAAATCTACCTCAGGACTTATTCTTTGTAAGCCTAGTACTTATCCTATCGGTTCTTTTGCCGAACAGCTATGTTGCGGGGACAAAGACACCAACATCAGTTGTCAAGCGATGGTGGGGGGACACACACACGCATAAATATATACGACGGACTTTCAGTTTCCGTCCACCAAGACTTTGGTCGGCCCGAGGCTATAGCAGAAGACACTTGCCCAAGGTGCCACGCGGTGGGACCGAACCCGGAACGGTGTGCCTAGTAAGCAAGCTACTTACAGCACAGCCATGCCTGCGCCTATCATATATATAATGTATATATATATAAATATATATTCATATCTATCTATCTATTTATCTATCTCTCTCTATTATATATATATATATATATATATATATATAGAAATGCGTGTGTGCGCATATATGTGTCATATCTATATATGCGTGTGTGTGCCTATATATGTGTGTATATTACTTGTGTGTGTGTGTGTGTGTGTGTGTGTGTGTGTGTGTGTGTGTGTGTGTGTGTGTGTGTGTGTGTGTGTGTGTGTGTGTGTGTGTGTGTGTGTGTTTGCGCGCGCGCTTTTTCTTGTTTCCAACACCCAGCCCACTCAGTATTCATCTCCCTCCTCTTCTCCGCCATCATTTCTATCCCCCCCTTCTTCACATCAAACTCCCTCCCACTTCTCCTCACTCGCTATTAAACACTTTTCGCCATTTCTCGCTTCCCCTTTACTCTTTCTTCTACATCCTCCTCTTCCAATAAAACTCAATATTTCCACACACCTCTCTATACTTTTCCCTTCACCTATTTTTTTGGCTCCTTATCCATTTATTCTATTTTCTCTCTCTTTCTCCTTTTCTCTCTCCCTCTCTTTATTTCTTCTCCGTTTTCTGTTATCTTCTTATCCTATCATTTTTCTTTCGCTCACTCAATTCCTCTTCCATGTCTCTTCTCTCTTTCTCTCTCCTGCTTTCTTCTTGTTCTCTTTTACCATTATTACTATTTTCCTCTTCCATTTATACTCCGTGGCACCCATCTCTCTCTGAATCTACTCCATAAAAATATTTTTAATTTCGCATCTCTCTCCTACACAGTTTTTTCTTTACACCAATAATTCTTCAAATCCACTATAATGGATGGATGGATGGATGGGTGGATTGACGAATAGATGGATGGATGGGTGGGTGGGTGGATGGGTGGATAGGATATTTTGCTGGGTTGATGGATAGATGGCGAGATAAATCGAGTGATGAGAATATATATATATATATATATATGGGTTGATGGATAGATGGCGAGATAAAT
>NC_068982.1:1826159-1828410 GCF_001194135.2 Octopus bimaculoides | reverse complement strand
TATATATATATATATATATATTCTCATCACTCGATTTATCTCGCCATCTATCCATCAACCCAGCAAAATATCCTATCCACCCATCCACCCACCCATCCATCCATCTATTCGTCAATCCATCCATCCATCCGTCCATCAATAAGTTCATATATTCATCTAATCATACATCTACCTACCTACCTTCCTATTTAACTATTTCTAGACAAGGGTGTTCGTATGACAGTTTCCTCCAATGCAACTAAAACAAGTCAATTAGCACTCAACAATCTCGAAACAAAAAAAAAAAACAAAAAGAAAAACAGAAAAAAAAAAAGAATTATACTGGTCGGAGAATATAATCAACGCATCCAGTTCATCACATTCAACAGAAGCGTAAAAGAAAGGACATGATGGACAATGCGTGATGGTTATGGCCGGAACGCCTTTGGTAATAGGTTTTTGTTCAACGAGGGCTGATTTGGGTTAAACAATACACGATGCAAACATATTTCATCTCTCTCTCTCTCTCTCTCTCTCTCTCTGTAATCTTCATTCCGTTCTCTCCCTCCCACGCTCCCTCCTCTTTTGTATTTCTCTCTAAATGTCTTTCGCCTCCCCTACCCATCTCTCTCCCTCTCCCCCACTGCACCTCTATAGTTCGTTATCTCTCACTTTTCTACTTTCACATTCTGTCATTTATCTACAGCTGTGTCCATCACTCATTCAGCTTATCAATCAATGTGACTGGCGACAGCCTTTCTATCTGTCCCACAAATTCATTCATTCCTTTCTCCATATCTTTCTTGTTCAACCTCTGTGTCTCTGCACCAGTTGCATGTACACACACGCACACACACACACACACACACACACACACACACACACGCGAGTACTCTTACACTCACCTATAGAAACTCTTACACTCACCTCAAAAACAAAAACTCATAAATCCACGTATATAGGATACGACAAACCTTCATTAACGCAGCTCAGTTGATAACCCGAGTCTCACGTTCCCCACTGATGCCGGAATAACCGGAAACGACGACAAATCCAGTTTCAAGTAAAAACCAGCTGAATAAAACATTTTATAGACACATCTACATGGGCGCAGGCGTGGCTCTGTGGTAAGAAGTTTGCTTCTCAACCACATGGTTCAGGGTTCTGTCTCACTGCGTGGTACCTTGGCCAAGTGCCTTCCACTATAGCCTCCGACCGACCAAAGCCTTGTGAGTGGATTTGGTACACGGAAACTGAAAGAAGCCTGTCGTATATATACATAAATATATATTTGTGTGTTTGTGTTTGTACCTACCAACGTCTCTTGACAACAGCTGTTGGTGTGATTACGTCCCCGTAACTTAGCGGTTTGGCAAAAATGGAAGATAGAATATGTACAAGACTTACAAAAAATATGTCCTGGGGGCGATTTGTTCGACTAAAGGCGGTGCTCCAGCATGGCCGCAGTGAAATGACTGAAACAGATAAAAGAATGAAAGCATGTATTATAATACACGTATGCTACATGTGTGTCTGTGTGTCTGTACCTGTGCGTGGTTTAGTGGTTTGGGGCGTTGCGCTCACAATAGCAAGACGGTGGTTTCGATTCCCAAACCGGCTGTGCGCTGCGTTCCTGAGCAAGGGCCTTCATTTCACGTGGCTCCAGTCCATTCCACTGTCAATGGGTAAACGTGCGGTGGAACAGTCCACTGAACAGGGGGGAAGGATGGCCTGCCAGCCTAGCCAGTGAGGTGCCATCATTCGATATCTAAAACAATGCGAGGAAGCGCATTGTGACCAGCGGTGTGTAACAATATCCCGTAGTCTGGACGATTAAGTGAAACACACACAGACCTATATAAATAGGCGCAGGAGTGGTTCTGTGGTAAGTAGCTTGCTTCTCAACCACAGGGTTCCCAGTTCAGTCCCACTGCGTGGCACCTTGGGCAAGTGACTTCTACTATAGCCTTAATCTAGCAGTTCGGCAAATAAGACCGATCGAATAAGTACTACGTTTACAAAGATTTGTTCGACTAAAAGCAGTGCTCCAGCATGGCCGCAGTCAAATGACTGAAACAAATAGAACATATATATATATACATATATATATATATATATATATATGGGAGAATATACAAATAATAACAACAGACGAGGACAGGTGGTGTAAATAACAAAAGTATATATTAGTATGACGCTCGGGAATACGGAAAGTCTTTGACGTTTCGAGCTACGCTCTTCAACAGAAAGAATACGGAGACAAGGAGAAAAA
>NC_068982.1:1819231-1826008 GCF_001194135.2 Octopus bimaculoides | reverse complement strand
TATATATATATATATATATATATATATATATGAGATGTAATACAAACACGCACATACTGATACAAGATTTTAAATGTAAATTATATCAGGTATTTATGAGTACTAATGTGGGACACAAGAAGACGATAGACTTTCCCATTGCATGGGAAGGTCATGTTGAAAGATTTCACAGAAAAAAAGTTTTGTTGAATACGGTTACACATCATATATAATACATGTATGAATGTATGTATGTATGCACGAATGAATGATTGGATGAATATGTCTGTATTTTTGTATGTATGCTTGCGTACCTGGGTATGGAAATGTATCACATTTGTATTAATTTTTTCCACGTTGTTCTTTTATTTAACTGTCCATCGATGTACTCACTGCTGCATGTGTGAATGTATGTATGTATGTATGCATGTATGTATGTATGTAAGTTTGTAGGTAGGTATGCATCCATGCATGTATGTTCGCATGCATGTACGTATAAAATTGTAAATCTACGCATCTATCCCTCTATCCATGTATAAATATATGCATCAATTTAACCATATATATGTATATATACATATATATATATATACATACACACACACATGTATATATATTCATGCATACATGCATATGTGTATATGTGTATATATGTATATCTATCTATATACATATAGATATATAAATACCCATTTTTTTTAACATGTATATACCGTCTTCCATATGTGTCTCTTTCCTCTTTCATTCTCTCTCTCTCTCTCTCTCCCTCCCATACACACATATCTCTGTTCCTTTCTTCGTTAATCTCTCTTTCTCATTGATAATACACTACAATGACAGACAATAGAAGATATTGACAGCCACACACTGAAGTATCTCAACGTCGCTGTTTTATTCCTCCTTTTTTATTAATTTTATTATCTGTTAAAACTTTGTTCTGTCATGGATTTTCTCTAACAGGTGTTTTCTTATTTATAGCTACACACCAGTTTCGGCTACATTAGAAGATACATGTGTGTGCAGGCATGCATGCATGTATGTACGCAAACACACATACGTTGCACGCACAACGAACATACGTACAAACGTCCATATACGCACAGAAACGCATAAACACAATCTTGTCTGTCTCACAGGTACATTTGCGTACACACACACACACGCAAATATTTATATTTACACACACATCACATACAGAAAATTATATACACACATACCTTCATAGATACATTCATTCTTACATACACACATCCATATTTGTGTATGAGAGAGACACACACAGAGAAAGCGAGAGACTGACAGACAAACAGAGACACAGACTGACAGACAGACCGAGAGAGTGTGTGTGTGTGTGTTTGCGTGTGTGTGTGTTTGTGTGTGTGTGTATGTATATAAAGTCGTCTGCAGAAGAGGCTCACTCAATGTTTCGAAGAAACATGGTGGACAGACTAAGTGCAAAATATGTGATGATGTTTATTTTTACTCAATAGTCACCTGTTCGTAGATTCAAGTCTTTGTGAGTTCAATTTTACCAACCAAACTTGAATAATTGACAAACTCTGCAAGGCAAGTGCTGCATCTGAATTGATAGTCCTATAGAATGGTGTTTCTCAACTATTTCTTTGCTTTTATTTCACCTCTAGTTTTCCTTGGTTCTTATTTTGTTCTGATGGAGCCTCGTAGCCATTCGATTTTTAGAAGTCGTTTAATATTTTTGTATATAAAACAAGTGTTGAAATATTTTGTGTAATAAAGAGGCATAACTAGTTTATTGAGCACAAATTTCACAAAAATCGTACATAAAATGGACACTAAAGGCCGTATGGACCCCAAACACCATATGGACGTCATTTGAGAAGCCCTTTTATAGAACATGGTACACGTGAATTGAATAAGAACGTCATCAATAGTGCTTTGTGCATTATCAGTGTCATCACTAACAACCCCAACACAAACAGCATCACCACCGACTCTAAAAACTCCGCCAATACAGACAACAATCACAACATAACCAACTCTATGATTATCACCATTAACACAAAAAATTATTCTCCTTTACCACAAGCCAAAAAGTACGTGTTCTTCACACAAAAAAAGGTGCACGAGAAAATACACCCGTGGAAACACCGTGGCTAAGCTGCTTTTCAGCAAAGTTGTCCTTGGTTACACCAGCTTTAAAACTATCGACGTTTATCATTAACACCAAGCTATAGCAACATTCCCAGATATATCATTATTCTTGTAATCGCCTCCAGCACTAGCATTACCACTTCTATCGTCAGCATCAGCTACACCCATGGACACTTCATGGTACCACTCAGAGTTGGTGATATCAAATGTCAATTAAGACCAACAAGGTGGAGATCTTTGACGTAACTGAAATACAAGGCAGGCCTGCAAGAAACTGCGACCAAATGTTCATAACACATTCTACAATCTTTGAAAAATTAAAACTCGGTCCTAGATAGATTGAATTTGAATTAAGAGCTGGACTGCCTTAAGCCATTCGTGCAGTTGATGAACACTGACAGGGAGTACTCAACAACAATTGAACAGCAACAGAAGCGTCAACAAAAGCGTGGCAGCCTAAACCGCGTGTGAGGAGGTTCCTTATTTGATTCCCACCCAAGTTATTTCTCACCACACGGGTGTTGTTGAAGTAGAAATTATGGTTTGAAATTAAATCCAAGACTGAATTCATTTTCCATTTTCTGATCGTGGATATGACAAAGAAATGCGTAAAAAATATCTCCTCGTACAATAAAAACAATAAATGATGTTCTCTCTCTCTCTGTCTTTCTCTCTCTCTCTCTCTCTCTCTCTCTTCATATAGAGAGATGACAAAGAAATAAATGATTATCTAATGATCATTAGCTTACAACTGTTTCTGCTAAAGGATGCACTGTACTCATACTTGACTCATCACACCTTAGCGCTACATCGGAGCCTCCAATACGAAGTGCAAATTAGGTGTTATTCAGACACTCAACTCTGAGTCCACCGCATCTTATAGCAGAAACAGCCGGAAGTCAATGAAGTCCATAAGATAATCATTTATCCTTTGTCATCCCTCTTTCTTATCACCGCTCTATACTCGTCTAACACTTCGCTCTTAAACATGCGTATATTGATTTCTACACCAGCTTATTAGTCTCACAATGCCTAAGCTATATATATCTATTTATATATGATATACGACTCCTCGTCGTTACTGTTATATCTGAAATGTTATAATATTAAGCGTTCCTGGTCTTCTCTTATTACTCTCCAACTGTGCATCTTCAACAAGAACTCCACGATATCTTTATTCAATGATTCCTGTCTGCGCATACTCATTTATGCTAACTAGTATCGTTCACTTAGCCAATCACTGGGGTTTACATATTTTCCATACAACAAAATATATATATTATATATATATACATACATTTATCCTTTTAGTTCGTTTACAGGGAGCGCTTCGAGTATGCATATAAAAGCAGCCATATTGACGATACCAGTCATGATGCTATTTTGCCCGAAGAAATGAACGCATGAATATGATCCGTCCAGTGTCTATGGATATTACAGACTGCACTGTAATTATCCCAGGGATATAGACTATGATATTAAGAAACATGTAATTTGTGGAAACGCGGATTACATTTTATTTTATATATATATATATATATATATATATATATATATATATCAGTGAAGACGCATAGCTTAGTCGTTAGGGTGTTGTACTCACGATTGCGAGATCGTGAATTCGATTCACAGACCGAGCGTTGCGTTGTGTTCTTGAGCAAAGCACTTCATTTCACGTTGCGCTGCGATCATTCCGACATCTCACATGTGGCACCCAGTTGCACCTGTACAGGTATTGTCGATTTGATGGAGGGAGTGAGCTGAACCGGTAAGCTACGGGGAAGTAAACACACCAACAATGTCAAGCATTGGTGGGGGACAAAGACAGGCGTAAAAGCATACACACATACATACACTAACACACACGTGCAAAACCACTCACTGGATTAGCCTTAAAGAAGATCTGGCTATAAAAGGCAACCCCAGAATATTTGGATTAACCTTGAAGATCAGGATGTAAAAGGCTCAACTTACCAATAAACGAATTTTGCATAAGTAAGTGTCCTGAAGACTTGGAGATGATAATATTATCATGGTGATGTGCAACTTTTCTTGAATTCGTAACCTTTAAATCACATCACACTTCGAAAGCTATGGGCTTGCAATGGACAATAATGAATAAAAAAGACAGTAAAGCCCTTGAAACAACCAAAAATATCAATCAGGTTACATTTCTGTGGAGAACATCAAGTATATGATCAACAGCGGCCCTCATAATGACATCATGGTACTACACATTTATGTGACCTTACCCCGTCGTCATTAAAGGAGTATGTAATACATCCTAATCAAAAAGAAAAGTAGATTGTCTAGGGATAAAGAGAATCCCCTCTTATACATAAACATCCACATAAGGAATATTGATAGAATATTCCCATCAAAACTTCTATCAAATGCAACATAACCGATAGAATATATATATAACCGATAGAATATATATATAACCGATAGAATATATATATAACCGATAGAATATATATATATATTTGGGACAGACAATAAAACCGTCACACACGCCAAGCTGCCCTTCGAAGACACTGGATGTTTACGGACAAAATTCTTCAAAATTTTAAGCTTTTAAACCCCAGTCATAAATTTTCGTTTATACCAAAAGTAATTGAGTTTTGTAAGTAAATATTTAATTAAGAGTCTGAAAACGATACTGGGTTTTCAGATGAGAAATTAACCAGCTAACACGAGTACAACAAATAGAGTATATAACCGGAAGTATGCAAATATGCAAAACTTTCTCAAAACTATGCAAGACGTTTTTTTACGTGTATCTTTTTACTCTTTTGTTTCAGTCATTTGACTGTGGCCATGCTGGAGCACCGCCTTTAGTCACGCAAATCGACCCCAGCACTTATTCTTTGGAAGCCTAGTACTTATTCTATCGGTCTCTTTTGCCGAACCGCTAATTTACGGGAACGTAAACACACCAGCATCGGTTGTCAAGCGATGGTGGGGGACAAGCACAGACACGCAAACATATATAAACACACACACACATATATATATATATATATTCTCTTTTACTCTTTTACTTGTTTCAGTCTTTTGACTGCGGCCATGCTGGAGCACCGCCTTTAGTCGAAGAAATCGACCCCAGGACTTATTCTTTGGAAGCCTAGTACTTATTCTATCGGTCTCTATAGCCGAACCACTAAGTTACGGGGACATAAACACCAGCATCGGTTGTCAAGCGATGTTGGGGGGACAAACACAGACATACAAACACACACACACATACACATATATATACACATATACGACGGGCTTCTTTCAGTTTCCGTCTACCAAAGCCACTCACAAGTCTTTGGTCGGCTCGAGGATATAGTAGAAGACAGTTGCCCAAAGTGTCACGCAGTGAGACTGAACCCAGAACCATGTGGTTGGTAAGCAAGCTACTTACCACACAGCCACTCCTGCACCTGTATCATAGTTTTTGACATCAATATTCCAAAGATAGAGATTTCTATATTCGTTAAAAACCAGCTCCTTCATTATTGCAAGAACTGAAATAATTTTAAATAGAAGAGAACATACATGTTCTCTTTTATACACTCATATGGCTGCCGATCAGCAAAGTCGTTGGAACATCGGATAGACTGCGTTGTGATATCTGTTCTGGCTCCAAGCGCTTAAAGATCAATTGCTATTCAGGCTAACTTTTTCTTTTATCGTTTGAGAATCCTTAATTTAAGTATCTGTTCATTGCTGTTGCAATTCTCCCTCCCTCCAGATGTCACATTCTGGATGTTTCCATGCGTTAATGGTGGGGGGAGAGAGATTGGAAGCAGGGATGCAGCTTCTTGCGACTAGAGAAACACTAATAACATTGTCACATGATATCATTTCGCACTGGATTACAAATGACAACCGTTGCATTACATACATATATACATACATGCATGCATACACGCTTGCATTACATACATATATACATACATGCATACACACACACACACATATTTGGGCGGTGGTACAAGAGCAAATCAAGTACTAATATTATTCTTAATGATGCCTTCAACTGACGCAAGATAACCCTATTTTCGAACGTAGCCCCTGTGGCTAATTGAGTTAAGCCAAAAGCATATTTAATCCCCAACCTTTAACCATGGAGAATTGAGAAAGAAGTTCAAGTCGAGATTTCAGTTCAGAACCTTATGCGGAGCTGATTTGACCGACCTTACATCATTTCTCACTTTGCAACACCTTTTACAAGTTCAAGGGGAATCATTGTTGTCTATTGATCTTTATATAACTGCAGTGATCGGTTATTTCATTCTAGCGTGGGTGGTGGGATTAGAACTCTGCCTCCAAACCACGTAGTTTCAAGTTCAGTTTTACTACGTTGCACCTTGGGCAAGTATCTTTAATACCTGAGGACGACCAATGTCATGTGAACGAAGTCGGACAAAAACTAAAAAACATAGAACAGTCGTACATGCATACATTATATATATATATATATCCACATACCCCTACCTCTACCCCACACTCCACCCATGCCTTCCCCACCTCCCAACACCCTCACATCACACCACACCAATACCCTCGCATCACACCACGCACACCACACCAATACCCTCGCATCACACCACGCACACACTACAACTGACCAACTACTTTCTCCCTTTCTCCCTTCCCCCATTTTCACACTACATA
>NC_068982.1:1815358-1819097 GCF_001194135.2 Octopus bimaculoides | reverse complement strand
CATACGTCAAGATCACCAGCAGTCTACCTCCCACACACAGCCCCTCGTTCCCGATCACCGTTTGTTATCTCCCCCTTTCTTAGCTCTCCTGAAATAAGAATTTCTAACTTCCGGTCAGTCATTGTTATGATCGGCCATTATTATGATTGACCGTTGACTGAACACTATTCAATTTTTTTTCTCCGTGTTTTTCTCCTTGTCTCCGTATTCTTTCTGTTGAAGAGCGTAGCTCGAAACGTCAAAGACTTTCCGTATTCCCGAGCGTCATATTAATATATACTTTTGTTAATATATACTTTTGTTACACCACCTGTCCTCGTCTGTTGTTATTTTTTGTATATTCTCTCCCATATATATATACATACATACATGCAGGGGTTGGACAAAATAATAGAAACACCTTAAAATTTCAAAGAAATTTATTTTAGTACGGAGTAGGATTGCCTTGAATTCTACGAGGTATATAGGCTTGTACAAAGTTTGAATTGTTTCCAAAAGAATTTTGTCCATTCTTCAGCTAAAACAGTCTCCAGTTCTTGTAGTGATGATGGTGGAGGATATTGACTCCTTACTTGTTTTTCTAAAATGCACCATAAATGTTCAATAATATTGAGATCTGGAGACTGTGATGACCAGATAAGATGTTCGACTTCACTAGAATGTTCCTCGTGTCATTCAGCAACAACTTTAGCTGTGTGAATTGGTGCATTATCATCCTGAGAGATTGTGTTTCCCTCCGGAAACAGTTCCGCAACCATAGGATGAATTTGATCAAGTAAAATGCTTAAATAGTCTTCATAATTAATTCTGCCATGAAGAGAAACCATCGGGCCGGCGGATTTCCAAGATATAGCTCCCCAGATCATCACAGATCCTCCACCATGTTTAACAGTTGGAAGAAGGCAGTCTGAGTCAAATGCTTCTGTTGGTTGTCTCCACACTTATACTCGGCCGATGGTCGGAAATAAGGTAAAGGACGACTCGTCCAAGAAAATAACATTTTCTCACTGCTCTAGGGACCAATTCTGTAGATTTTTACTCCACTCTAAACGCTTTGCAACGTTTGTCTTTGAAAGTAGTGGTTTTCTGATTGCAGCTCTCCCGTGAAATCCGGCTCTGTGCAGCTCCTGCCGAACAGTTTTGTTGGAAACTGGGTTCTCGAGGTGGTCATTAAGCTCTGCAGTAATTTTGGGAGCTGTACTTTCGTGATCCTTTCTAACAATTCATGTTAGTTTCCGACGGTTCCCTATCTGAAAGTTTTGGTATTTTTCCGGTGTTTTGTTTCGACGAGGAGGTTTTTCCCTCTTTCTCAACAGCTGTCATTACTTTCGAGACAGTACTTGTTGATACACCAAACATTTCGGCTGTTTTCGTTACGCTAGCGCCTGCCATACGAGCACCAACAATTTGACCTATTTGAAAGTCCGAAAGATCTGTCATTTTAATTACCTTTTCTGATATCTGAAAACAAAGAGCAACTTTAGCAAAATATATTAAGCAACACTAATAATAAATCAAAACATAAAAATAAACAAGCTTTTGACATTTTTATAGATATTTCAAAATTATGATGCTATGATTCTTGGTGTTTCCATTCTTTTGTCCAGCCCCTGTACATATACATACATGTATATTTAAGGGATGAACAGGTGCGTGTTTGTTTTCTTCTTTGTCTAATCACTTGGAAACCGGCGTTGGTTTCTAATCACTTGGAAACCGGCGTTGGTTTCTTTACAAAGATAGAATAAGTATGAAACTTAAAGATATAAATACTGGGGTCGATTTGCTCGGCTAAACTCTTCAAGGCGGTGCCCCAGCATGGCTGCAGTCCAACGACTAAAGCAGCTAAAAGATAAAAGATTCTTAAAAGGAACAAATGACCGACCAAAAAACAGGATTTCAAATCAGAGCGTAAAGGAGTGGTCCTCAACTGGGGTCCGTATGGCTCCTGTGAGGGTCCATATAAGATTTTTGGGGTCCACACAAGAAAATAGGAAATTGGGGATCCACATTTGTGTTTTAAGGGCCCCTGAATTTTTTTTTTTAGTTTAGGTGTATGCATTGATATGTATTGCAAGAAACAGTCAGGTTTCTTTCTCTAACAATTTGCAAACTCCAAACTTCACAAGTTAATGGGGGGAAAAGCAAAATAGGAATTTTGAAAGAAGTTTCTATAAAACTAGTTTTTAAATATCGAATAGCTATGAGGGTCCACCAGAAAAAAATAGTAATCAAAGGGGTCCATAGATTAAAAATGGTTGAAAACCCCAGATGTAAAGAAACTGAACAAAATACGGTAAACCAGTTTATTGGGGGGCTTGGTCGATTCCAGCCCCGCTAACAGAAATAGCTACAGTTGCATTAATTCATCGAAATATTTGGTCGCCTCTTCCACTTCTACTACTAATAATAATAATCTTTTTTCTACTCTAGGCAGAAGCCCCGAAATGTTTGGGGAGGCGACCAGACGATTAGATCTACCCCAGTATGCAACTGGTACTTATCGACCCCGAAAGGATGAAAGGCAAAGTCGACCTCGGTGGAATTTGAACTCAGAATGTAAAGACGAACGAAATACCGCTATGCATTTCGCCCGGAGTGCTAACGTTTCTGCCAGCTCACCGCCTTAATAATAGTGATGATGATGATTTCAATTATTTGCCACAAGGGCGAAGGATGAAGGGGACAATACAAAGACAGGCATAAAGTGTGATGAAATGAAGAAAAAAAAAGAGAGAAACTATGTACGTTATACACTGAAAAACAAGGGACATATGCAAAGCATAGAAAGGTTTTTTAAAATAGTGTCGGAGAGGATGATAGCGATGTGACCCTCCTGATACAGTAAGGCCTCTAAGGATAATCGAGAAACCCCATTAATAATTTATTTTATTAGCCACAGCGGTAGCGATGAAGGGGACAATAATTCTTTCTTTATAGTTACAAGGCCTGGCATTTATTTTATCTATCAACACTAAAATGATAACAGGCAAAATCGACCTCACCGGAATTTGTACTTAGAAAGTATAGCCGGAAGAAATGCTGAGAAGCATTTTGTCCGGTGTATGCTGACGATTCTGACAATAATAAGACGACTACTATTACTACTACTACTGCTGCAACAACCATCGCTACACTTTCTCTTGCTACTACAAGCTTTGACACGTACGTCCTAAGGAATGGATTGACATTAGTGAGTCTGGTGCTCGTCTACAGCTGCTGTTGACTTGTCGCTGTCACCATCATAGGACAGCAATGAAAACAGTCAGTAGTATCATGTTTGTCAGCTATGGCAGTGTTCGTGTGTTTGTGTGTGCGTCTGTGTGTGTGTGTGTACTCCTCAACTCGTGAACGAACACGCATGCGCCGGTAGGTGTTCGGGGAGTGGCAGAAATCCGAGCATTTGCAAATGAATACCATTTAGAAAGACGTCGGTAACCGCCACAAAACATCTTGCTCGATATAACAGTGAAATCCTTCTGAAATCACACCATTTACTGTTAATAAAATAGTTGCTCTATGTTTCAGCTCAATGTAAATCGGTTGAAAAAGAAAAAAGAACCTATTCAACATGGTCGAAACTTTCAATAATACAGATGAGAAAGCAGAAAACAGCAGAAATTCTCAGGTATATGTATGTATAGACCAGATTCTGAAACCGCAAGACCGATTCTACTAGTTATTCCGCGATATATATATATATACATATATACATATGCATATATATATATACATATGC
>NC_068982.1:1814834-1815258 GCF_001194135.2 Octopus bimaculoides | reverse complement strand
TATATATATATATTGGGACCGCCTTAAAGCCTTGAAACTCTACTCTCTCTCTCCAGAGCCGCCGCGAGCGATACATCGTTTGCACGATGTAGAGAATATACCGCCAGCATTGCCAAAACGACCTGAACATTGGCTTAAATTTCATCCAAGGCTGGGACCACTGGCCATACATCCCCTATCCAATTTAGGATCATAACACATAAATACACTGCAGCACAATATATTTTCCTCAACAGGCTCTGCCCTGTTTAACATTGTCCCAAAACTAATCAAAGAGGAAAAGGATCCCATCACCATTAAAAGCAGTCTGGACAAATTTCTTCAAGGAATACCAGATAAGCCACACAAACCTGGATACAACTCACTCAGCAATAATTCCCTACTTGAATGGACCGTGATGCTACAAAACTTGACTTAAAAAGGA
>NC_068982.1:1812779-1814824 GCF_001194135.2 Octopus bimaculoides | reverse complement strand
ATATATATATATATATATATATATACATACAGGGTGCGATGGGTAAATTGTTGCCGTTTTATATTTTTAATTTCGAGCATGCACATTTTGTTTTTGATTTTATCGACTACACAGTACAGTAGGGGCAGTTGAACACCATCTGTGAGAAAAATACCACCATGATGCAATTCACTCTGCCAGAAATTTGAAAACGACATACTGTATTGCTACAATTCAGTGACAGATAAAATTCTCTATCTGAAAGAGCTTGCTGGATGCAATCTAGCAATATGCATAGTGCTTACAGAAGCGCATCTAAACTCTAAAATAAGATGCGGAAATACATATACCCAGGGTATGCTGTATTTCGTACTGATAGAAGAAAGGAGTGACTTCGTACATTCTCGAAGATGTCAAGCCCCTTGTATTTTTGTAACACTCAAACTCAGTGAGTGACACTTTAATAATACACATGAAACAAATTGATGTAGTTTTATGCACAACATATCGTCCGCCAAATACCTCGAAATATGATTGTAAGATTGAGGATGGCCTCAGATACATAGAAGTGGTAACGACAGAGACAGGAAAATCTTTGAGATTCAGATCAAAGGTCTCAAACCGGTTTGGTAGGCAACTGAAGGATAGGGAGAAGTCTAACTTACGACGGACAAAAAATCAAATCAAACTTTCTCATTGAAAGGAAAGTGTAAAGAGAGAGAGAGAGAGAGAGAGAGAGAGAGAGAGAGAGAGAGAGAGAGGTGGGGAACAGAGCTGTGAAAAGCATAAACACAAAACCTAAAGATGACTAAAAATTTGCAAAGGTAACAATCGCAGTACAATACAAAATAGGACCCGTCGTTCCAAAGGAATGGCTCACTGATCGCGGAGCTGGAAAGTATGTGAGGTACTCAGTGAATAATTAAAATGTGTCTTCACCTTCCTCCTGGAGCACATGCAGAAAAATAACCGGGCTGAATTCTTTAACATTGCTATTCTGCAGATGAAAGCGACAACCATCGATTACATAGACATTGAGGAGGCCGCTGTAACAGCGGCCATATATGAAATGAGCTTTAAGCTCAGCAACCGGTCCCGATGACTTTCCAGCTATTCTCCTAAAATCATATAAGGACACTTCGAGGAAACCACTTCAGATACTCAAGAGTTTCCTTGCAAGTGGTAAACTTCTTAAAGAATTAAAAGGCATCATATGCCCTATCCACTAAAATAGGAGCAGAGGCTCAAAACTACAGACCAATATCTGATTGCACATATCAATAATGTCATCGAAAGAATCATCAGAAAAAAGCCGATGTTGATCCTAGAAGAAAATGGTTTACTGAATGATACATAATATGGCTACCGACCATGAAGAATTGGTCTTTCACAGCTCTTACAACATTACGACCGAGTTTCGAAACACTTATTTGACAAGTCAGATATCAATGTAATATATATTTTGACTTCGCAAAGGTCTTCAATTAGGTAGATTGTGACATAATATGTTGGTAAATTAGGAAAGTAGCTGCATGACTTCTTAAAAGATGGCATCTCTGAAGGAACACTAATATATACATATATAAATATACACACACACAATATATATATATATATATATATATATATATATACACACACAATTGCGAAGACTTGTTGATGCAAGTGAAATCGAAATCGTGATGGCACCTGTACCAGTGGAGCGCTAAGAGCACCGGCCGAGCGTGATCATTGCCAGAGCAGCTGTCTGGCTTCCGTGCCAGTGACACGTAAATAGCACCATTTGAGCGTGATCGTTACCGGCGTCGCCTCACTGGCACTTGTGCCGGTGGCACGTGAAAGAAACATTCGAGGAAGGTCGTTGCCAGTGCCGCTGGACTGGCTACTGTGCAGGTGGCACGTAAAATACACCCTTTTGGGCGTGGCCGGTGCCAGTACCGCCTAACTGGCGTTCGTGCCGGAGGCACATAAAAGCACCCACTACACTCCCGGAGTGGTTGGCGTTAGGAAGGGCATCCAGCTGTAGAAACTCTGCCAGATCAGATTGGAGCCTGGTGTAGCCATCG
>NC_068982.1:1809690-1812769 GCF_001194135.2 Octopus bimaculoides | reverse complement strand
GGAAGGGCATCCAGCTGTAGAAACTCTGCCAGATCAGATTGGAGCCTGGTGTAGCCATCGGGTTTCACCAGTCCTCAGTCAAATCGTCCAACCCATGGAAAGCGGGCGTTAAACGATGATGATACACAATATATATATATACACACACAATATATATATATATATATACACACACATATATATACATACATATATACATATACACATATATATACATACACATATATATATATATACATATACACATATATATACACATACATATACATACACATATATATATATATACATATACACATATATATACACATACATATACATACACAATAATAAATATATATATACATACACAATATATATATATATATACGTATATGTATACAAAGATACATATATACACACAGATGTATACGTAAGTATACAAGGCATTTCCAAAAATTAACCAACTTTCCACTTGTCTTTTAATCATTTTTCTCTTTTCCCTCGCGTATATACAAATGTATGCGTGTGTATATAACCATATGTGGATTTGCGTGTATATTTCTATGTGCATACTTGACGGTGTATGCATATGTGTGTGTATGTTGACATTGACATGTTTATGCGTTTATTCACCAATTTGTTTACATATATATTTGATTTGTTTTATTGCTGGATTATTTCTTCTGTCTGTCTGTCCTTCCTCCCTCTACGTCTTTCTCTGTCCCTTTCCTCTTTGTTTTTCTCTCCTCTCACTCTCTCTTTCCCTCTCGTGTTGTCAGTTTTAAAACTTCACCTCCCTATCCTAACATTTTTCTCCTGATAATACGAGTAATTTCTAAAATTTTAATTCATTATACATATTACCTATGTAATTATATAAATAATTGCAGCGTGGAAGGTGTTTATAAGCCATTTAAGAAACACACAAAACCCGTTAGATTCACTTCAACATCTAAATTTAATTTGCCAAAATATTTTCGTCGCTTTGAGACCGCGACCTGTTCATTGAGAAAATTCCGTACAGCACGGAATTTTATCAGTGAACAGGTCGCGGTCTCAAAGCGACGAATATATTTTGACATCTTCCACGCTGCAATTGTTTTCGTTCCAGCACATGATCTCAGATCAGGTCACTTGGTATACAAGTACATCTCTGTAATATAAAAATAATGCTTTTACATTATTGAAATAGTCATAGAAAACAAATTATGAATTGTGAAATTCTTTCTGCTTTCTAATAATTTATATATTTTAAGAAGCATTGGTTATCGAACAAACGTTAAATTTCGGTCAACGACTTTACATACAACCCCACCCCTCAAATATTCAATCATATATAAAAAAAATTACCATGGTTCACATAAAAATAATACATATACATAAAATCACAGAAGATAATCGAATAAAATACAAATAGAAAGGCTAATCAAAAATGTTAAATATAAACGGCTAAAAATTCAAAAACTACCAAAAACTTAATAGACAAATATAAAATAAAGATACAAATAAAATTAAATAAATATCCACCGACTAAAAAAGTTTATCAGACAATTAAAATATTAAAAACAATTTTTTTAATTTTTTTTTTTTAAATATTTGAAAAACACATTTGAAAAAAGTCTTTTACTTACCTCATGCAGGTACATCCAAAGTTCCTAAGTAAACAGACTTCCACAGGTCAAATTCACAGACGTCTTGAAAAAAGTCTTTTACTAGCTCCACACAAGTACATCCAAAAGTTCATAATGGGCAGACTTCACAAGTCAAATTCAATACTGAAATATATCTTCAACCATTTCGTGAGCTCACCATCGCAGTTTATTTACACTAAAATGCAACATGGCGATGACCCTCACCCGCTCCATCAGGATAAACAGAAAACAGAAGATACGAACAGATCAAATTTTTCTTTATGAAAAGCTTCTATAATTTAAAAGCAGAAACCCATAAACGGACCAGTCCAAATTTTCTAATAAAAAACAAAGTCTACTGCTAAACATTCAGGTGGCTGTAGTTAACAGAAATTCAGCCTCGCCGGTTTCAAATCCCAGTAACGTTAAACAATTTTATTACATCTACTTTTATTTCTATACACTTTCAAGAAGGTGGACAAAAACCTATGGTTGCAAAAAGAGATCACCTCAGTAAATTTATTCAAAGTTTTGTGTCCAAAAGACTTAAGGATGGCCAGGGATTCTTCTACATACAACTTACACTTAATTATATTGACTCTGAAGTAAGAGGCTCTCGAAATAATGGACCATTCCAGAGAATAACACTTATTAGTCCTCTTTAGACCGTGTATATAAGATGCAAGCGTGGTAGGGCTACAGTATTTTTCATTTGAAAACGAGCTCATGTGGGCCCTATACCTAGCCTTAAAATCTACCGTACTACCTATAGAAAACTTATCTAAATTATCCCTTTTGTTTCTATTAGAAGACAAATATTATTTCTTGTTGTATGTATGTATCTATGCATGTATCTCCACATGAACCAAAAAAGAAGTATAGAGACTTGCTGAAGGCTTCCTTAAGAGATGCTAGCATCTCTCCTGACACATGGGAGGGCATAACTATTGACCGTAGCAGGTGAAGAAGGATTGTGTACGAGGGGACAGCTACTTTTGAGAAATTTCGAGTTGCGCATGAGAAAGTAAGGAGGGATGTCAGAAAGGGCATCGCTGTTGCACTTCTAGATGGCAAGGGTCTTCCTATGATGCTGACATGCAGTGTCTGTGCAAGACCCGGCCTTAATAAAGCTAGTCATCTTCGTAGTCATAAAGCGAGACGGATGATTGACAACCAGGCCGCTGGTGGTGGTGCTACACACCATAGTAATCACATCTGTCAGTCATGTGTAAGGTAGTGTAAATCGGCGGGAGGACTTAAATGACATGCAAAGGTACATGGAGCCCAGTTACAACCACAGCCGGCTATTACCGGTAAAGGTTTTAGCTGCCATTTCTGTACAAGACATAGATCTTTAGCTGGGTCACGTTCGATCACAACACCATTAACAGTTAAGCCCCGTCCAATGGCCACTCTTGATAACGAGGGGCAGCCATCATATATATATATATATATATATATATATA
>NC_068982.1:1806789-1807447 GCF_001194135.2 Octopus bimaculoides | reverse complement strand
GTGTGTGTGTGTGTGTGTGTGTGTGTGTGTGTGTGTGTGTGTGTGTGTGTGTGAGTCAGACAGCGTTTTGCTTTTTATTCCCTTTCCTTCCTTTTTCCGTTAATAGCGATTACAAATCCAGTTTAATATCTAACATTTGCAGCTGTGATTATGAAACAAACAAAATATGTGTAATTGATGTAATTTATTTCTATATTATGTCGTTTGCTTCAAATGCAATTTAATTGTCTCTCTCTCTTGCTCGGTAGTTTCAAGTTAGATGACAGACATGCACGAGTAATGTCCTCTCTTAAGCGTTTAGTTGCTTAGTTTAGTCTTCATATCATTGTGTGCATGCGTGCGTATGCTTCCGTGTGGCACGTGGGCGTGCGTATGCCTCCGTGTGGCACGTGGGCGTGCGTGCATACACTGAATATACACTGACTTAATATTACATTGTGTCTATAGAGTATTGACGTTGTATGTATAGCGATACAGATATTTATTGATATATAATCGCCTATTCATGTGATTCTGTATCTACGCATGGGATGATCTCAGAAATATTCATAAGCTTAACATTTTACAATCTCGTGTGAGGAGGAGAGAGAAAGTCGGAGAAAATATGGCATATTTATAGATTTAGTGTTTATTTGTGTTTCTGTTTGTTTTTGTGTGG
>NC_068982.1:1803338-1806346 GCF_001194135.2 Octopus bimaculoides | reverse complement strand
TATATATATATATATATATATATATATATATATCGTAACATATATTTGCCAACCAAGTGTGGTATCCCATACAGGATAGTGCTACTGACATTTATAGTCCTAGGAAGACATCTCTTCCAGCTGGTTAACGACACACATTCTGTGTCTGATTAGCATTTGCGAGGGGAGGTCATTGATCCCATCTTTAGCCTTACGTAATACAAACGGACTCGAGTTTCTGGGTGGTTTACTCGTCCTTGGCGCGTGTTAATCACTAGCTAGTGATGAAAGCTCGTTCCACTCGCAAATTACTGCATACTTTTCTAGTGACCAACTGTCGCTGATCTCGTAAAAGAGAGAGATATGTTATATTAAATCTCTGAGCTAGATATAAACAGTAGCGGTACGGAATTAAACATATATTTGCCAGCTAAGTGTGGCGTCCTATACAGGACAGTGCTACTGACGTTTATAGTTCCAGGAAGACATCTCCTCCAGCTGGCAAACGATACAGTCTTTGTCCGATTAGTATTTGCGAGGGGAGGTCATCGCTCCAGTCTCTAGCCTTACGTGATACACACGGACTCGAGTTTTTGGTTGGTTACTCGTCCTCACTGTATGTTAATCATATATATATATATATATATATATGATTAACATACGCACATGTATATATATATATATATATATATGATTAACACATGCGCAGATATATATATATCCTAAATTTGAAAAACTTGTAATTGCTTAAAACACATTTACTTACATAGACACCAAACTAGTTTCAACAATATTTTTTGTTTATCAATGGTAAAAATTTAGAATTATGACTTAGAAAAACATGTTTAAAAGTTTCAATGTTGACAAGTTTAAATGTTCATAACACTCAATAATAAAAAAACTGTGCATCAACTTGTTTAAATGTAGAAAGTTCAAAAGTGTTTAGTGATCGACAAGAAATAAATATCATCAAAGTTTCAGTCATACGGAGTTAAGAGGGAGAAACAACAAGGGGGAAATGAAGATAGTAAAAGAAGGGATTCGGTTTACAGTTTTTGTGATTCTCTTTCCGTCGTGTGGAGGAAGTTTTGCTTGTAAAGGTGTTTTGGAATCCAGTGTATTTATAATTCTTTTTCCCGGAGCGGATTCGATTTTTGATTCGTTAAAGAATTCATAATTCTAAATTTTTACCATTGATAAACAGAACATATTGTTGAAACTAGATTGGTATATTTATAAATAAATATATTTCAAACAATTACAAGTTTTTCTAATTTAGGTGCATTTTCAACCACAAATTTGCCTATATTTTTCCCTTCTTGGAAAGACAGTACCGCTTTTGTTATACATACATACATACATACATACATACATACATACACACACACACTCAGTTGATTCTGTAATGGATATCATCAAAGAAAAGTTAGCTTAGAGATATTGCGGAAAGAAATATCATTGATATCCAAGAAAGTATTACAGAATTTCGACTTTTTTATGCCACTGACGTAAATATAGAATCATTAACACGGACCAAGAAATATATAATGTAACGAAAGTAGGGGTCCAGGGAAAATATAATTTGAACTCAAAGGGGAACAAGGGACACTATCAGAATTATTTTTTGATTCACACGGGTCAACGTTTTAAAATATTAACGAAAATGTATAATCTAGAAAAAAAAATCACTGTTTACATACAACGTATAATTAAGCACCAAATACAAGAAAACTAAATTAAACGGTAAGCCTAAGTAGGTTGAATCTAGTGACAAAATGAAATATTTTTGAAGACAGAATCGTTAGAACTTCGGTTCTTTACATTCTAAGCTTAAATCGCATCGAGATCAACTTTCATCCTTTCCATGAAATAACTTCCGATGATATCAACTAATACCATCTTTTCAAGAATTTCTTCTATGATAGACCTTGAGTCCCAACTGGAGACATTTATTAGAATAGTCATGATATAAACGTGCCGATGTCGGTTTAAGAAAGCAGAACATAAAATTAAACTAGGAAACTAAAGAAGAAATAAAGATAAACAAAACAAGAGATACTGAGAACATTTTCTTTCTTAAAATATTCTTCAAACATTTTCAGACTTGCATCCAAAATTTATTCTCAATGTCAGCATAACACTATTATAGCCGATAGTAATGCATGCAAAAGTTAAACGCATTTTATGAGAATAAACAGGAGTTAGAAAACATAAGCACATTATAATGAAAACAAAAACAAAAATGAATGTTTAGATATCCTTTAGTGTTTATTGAGCAGTCGTAGTAAGTTTCTTATGTACATCTTTGAGTAAGACATCTGCATTTTACATCGCTAGATCATGCCAAGCATGATAGAGGGGGGAAAAACAGAACTGACAAAGATAACTTACTATTTATGGAAAAATACGTAAACAGCAGAAAATGCAAACAGCGAGTGTGTGTGTGATTATTTCACACACACGCCCATACATAGGTACACACACACATACATACATACATACATGCATGCATACATACATACATACATACATACATACATACATACAGGCATATATATACATTTGATATCAACATGGAGTATGCAAAATATCATTGCTGGTAGCAAAATGGTTCGGTGAGCTGGCAGAATGAATAGCACGCCTGGTTAATTGCTTCACAGTATTTCGCCCGTTTTTACGTTTTAAGTTCAAATTCCACTGAGGTCGACTTTGAATTTTATCCATTCGGGGTTGATAATGTGAGTACCAGCTGAGTATTGGGGTCGATGTAATCGACTTAACTCCTCCACTAAAATTGCTGGCCTTGTGCCAGAATTTGAAACCAAGCATGACTGTATGGTAAGAAGCTTGTTTATCAACCACATAGTTCCAGGTTTAGTCCTACTTCGGGACACTTTAGGCAGGTGTATTCTACTAAAGCCTCGCACCGAGCGAAGCCTTGTGAGTGAATTTGGTCGATGGAAGGTGAAAGAAGACCGTCGTATATATACACACACATATATATATATATATATATATATATATATATA
>NC_068982.1:1787381-1802821 GCF_001194135.2 Octopus bimaculoides | reverse complement strand
TATATATATATATATATATTTCGTTTTTGGATTCGGTTTGCAAGATTCTTTATGTGAGTTCGTGTGTTGAAACATATTTTCTTGTGTCTGGGGAGAGTCATTCTCTTTTAATGCCTTATTATTTAACACACTCACTGGTAAAGTTTCAACCCATTTACTTTTATATTTTTCCTAAAAGCATAAATAAATAAGTAAATGAGTGGAAACTTTATCGGTGAGTGTGTTAAATAATAAGGTATTAATAAGGTATTTGGTCGATTTGTTTGACTAAAACCCTACAAGGCAATGCCTGAGCCTGGCTGCATTTGGACGGCTGAAGGAAGTAAAAAAGACTACCTTTTTATTTTGAAAATTTCTGCTCTTGGATTTCGTACTTTGCAGAAGGGCCTTAGAGAAAACAATAGCAATTGTTTGAGCTGTGCACATAATTCATGTTTTTCCGGTATCGTTAAAAGCTGAGGCTATCTGTTGACATTTGCATGTAAGTTCGAAATGTGTACATCTTTCAAGTTTCTTATAAGTATACATGAAAGACGACTACTCGTCAATTGTTAAGCTGCCGTGCTTATATTAGAAGATGTATATTAGAAGATGCACTTTTTGCGAGCTTATGCATGAAGTAAGATGTTGTTGTGGATGGACCTGCTTAAATATAATGAGGACATTTTAGTTGACATATTTACTGAATCTATCAAAATAACAATCATTTTTAGTCAGCCTGCAATTGTAATGAACAAATTCCTTTTAAAAGAAATTCATTTGCACGCTGTCAACTCTCAGTCTCTTTGGCCGATGCTGATTTATTTGCAATGCTTTAATTGCTGAATTCAGCCCAATTCATGGATACTAAATGTAGTCACAGCCGTACCTTCTCCATGCGGGGGAAACACACAATAGTTTTATCAACGACTCTATTGGCAACACCACCTGAACCATCGAACTGTTCAAATCGTTAATCACCTTCCATAACTCCGTTTTCCGCCTTCAAATCCATTTCACTCTCTCCATTCCAATCATTTCTGACAATTTTCAGGTGTCTCAGTTTTCATGGAATCCCCAAATTCCCAATCAATTCTTCTATCTTCTATAACATCCTCCGGCAAACATCAAACTTCTCTATCGTACCCAAAATTCCTTCTCCACTATCGTCTCTTTTGATGCGGCGACAGTTTTAAAACCCTGTCTTAAATATGAGGTCTGATCAATAAGTATGCGGACTGTTGTCATAGTAACGAAGCTAAAGTCCGTAGAGTAAAGCCACTTGGGAAAAAACTTATCTTAAACTTTGCTGTGCATGCGCACTAAGTTTCAACGTTCTATCTCACTTCCGCTGTAGTGCTTGGTGGGAAGGTGTATAGTGTGTGATAGTCGCATTGACCATGACAGAGAAAGTTGTCATGGCAATACCTGTTCAGAGGCCAACGCAAAGTGGCAGAAAGTTGATGGAGAGGAGTGCATGAGCCACACACAAGTGTCTGAGTGGTTGAAACGTTTCCAAGAAGGTCGAAAGGAATGTCGATATTGACAAACGTTCTGGGAGACCCGCAACCAACAGAACTGAGAAAAACATCGCAGATGTGCGTGCAACTGTGAGGAGAAATCCGTGAGCTATCAGGAGGATGTGCAGACTAGTTACGGTTCAGTTCAGTCCATTATCATTGGAGATTTGGGTATGAGATAAGTGTCTGACAAGGTTGTGCCGAAACTGCTTTTAGCTGATCAAAAAGACACTCGGGTTTCAGTTGCACACGATCTCCTTGATTGTGTCAAGAATAAGAAAAACTTTTTGAAAACTTTGCATAGGCCTCTGAGCCGGTATCGTCAAACTTTTGGCAAAATTCGATGCAGGTTCTTTGCTCAACTTTCTCTGTCCTGTTCAATGCGACGAACACACGCTACTCATGTTCCTTCTAAGCACTGCTGTAAACAGCGTAAGTAAGATAAAGCGTTAAGATTTAGTGCGCATGCACATCAGTGTTTAAGGTCAATCTGTACCAAGCGACTTTACTCTGCGTGCTTTAGCTTTGTTACTATAGCAACAGACCACGTATTATTTAGTTTTTATACAACGTATATACGCCACTACTATAATCAAAGCCCCTTTCATCTACGCCAACAGGCAGCAGCACCTCCGACATCTTACTCCACATCCTTCTCAAGTCAATCCGCTCCTGCTCTCCTTCTTCCCTTCTCCTCTCCTCGCCCTTCGCCCACAACCCATTAACGTTTAATGCGTCTCTCATCTTAACATCCATTCTTTAAATCGTGGCTGAAACTTGTGTGATTTACTGGTTGACAGCCCTTCTTCCATCCCGCTCCTTTCCCCCATTTTTCTCGCAGCTTTCACACGTGCTCAATTCTCCTCTAAACCACTATTTTCAACGGACCCAGTTATGAAACGATCTCTTTTTTTTTTTCTAACCGTTTCCTCCGCACCTCAAAAGCCTGTTATGCAGATTATTGTTAGGCTAAACAGGCCAGTGACAAGTCGATAACTTTGTTGACAATCTCATAGACGTCACTGTTAACAACGGGCGATACTCCGTCGTCTGCCATTTCTTCTAAATAAGTCATTGTTTTCCTGTCCATGACGATTGTCTCTTCTCCAAAGTTTTATGTTAAATACAATAAAATCTATTTTCTCACTCAGAAAGGCAGGAAATATCTCACCGAAGGGATTCTGTTTCCGCTGCCTATATGCATACACGGATGCACACAAATACAAGCCCACACGTACTCGCACACGCACACACACATAGATACACACATACAGAGATACATACACACACAAACACACATGCACTGACACATACACACACACACAAAGATATACACACATACACACACACATACACATACACACAAACATTCAGAGATACACACACACACACACACACACACACACACACACACACACAACTACAAACCATAGAAGATACCTGTGTACACGCTGCCGTACTTTAAACACTCGCGTTACACGAACGCACACCAACCATAGCAATAAATGATGTTCACATTCCGGTTGTCTATAATCGTGATTTCATTCAAGTTCAACGTGTAACATTTTTGTCATGCACATAGGAAAGATGGAGTTTTGTTTTATTGTGAGAAAGTAGCTACTTCCTTTTGTTAGGTCGTCAAGTATGAAATTTGTAGTAAGGTAAATGGTAAACTTTGACAGCTGCTCATTTTGCGCCATTATTATATTTTGATAATCTTAATTTTTTGTTAGAAAGCTGACACATCTATTCCTTTATTCCAACTCATTTTGCGTTTTATAATGTGTGTATAAATCGTTTTTTTTTTTTGCTGTTTTTGTTTAGAGATGGATAAGTCGGAAATTCGTATAGTTTTCAAATATGAGTTCTTTCTATATATTTCGTCCGGCACTCTAACATCTATGCTACTCACCGTCCACAACCATTTCGCCGCCTATATTTGTAGGGTATTTCTTTAGAATTTCTTCTTGAACCTTTTTTCGATATTGTAATGAAATTACATACTTTGTCTCTGTCCGCTTTAAACTGCTGGTCCAGTCTGGTGTTATGGATGGTGATGTCGGATGGTGATGTCGGATTCACAGTGGGAAGCGACGATTAGGATTTAGTGGTACAAATAACAAGTAAGCAGCTGAGTATTCTAAAGATGTGAATACTAATCAAGGATTGTTATTTGAATTTCAGACATCACCTGAAGAGAGACAGATGCAAAAAACAATAGAGATAGAGAGAGTTCAGGCGAAGTAGAATGTCGATCGGATATAGAATTAGTATCATCATTCTTTAACGAATTGTATATATTGGATTGTATATATTGGATTGTATATATTGGATTGTATATATTGGATTGCAGAACTATTCTGAGAATATTCTTGCAAAAGTGCATGAGTCATTTCTGGCTGGAGTGGAAAATATTTGCTGATCAGTTCAAAGACCTTTATTGCTAAGTTCGACAGACAGTAACTGCTTTGAGAAAAGTGACTTCGATGTTATTTTTTTTATTATTTATTCTGTTACTTGATGAATTATATTTGTTTCGTCTTATATTTATTTTCACCTTTTATGGAATTTTCAGTGCAATCGGCTCTGCCCATACTGCTAGGGAGGTCCTCCGAAACTTCTGAGGCGAAAGCAGTTTATATTGGGTATTGTGCATCTTTAAGTCGATATCGGCATGAAAAACGTGCTTTGAAGAGAGTAACAAGAGGAGCTGAATAAGACATCGCTTGTCATCTTGAATGAAGTGAAATTTGCAAGAAAATAAAAAGGTTACTATTACTATCTTTACTATTACTATTACTATTACTATTACTATCTTTTACTTGATTCCGTCATTAGACTGCGGCCGTGCTGAGGCCGTGCTGAGGCCGTGCGAGGGCTGTGCTGAGGCACTCCTTTAAAGAAATTTAGTCGATTTAATCGCCCCCTACACACTTTTTAGCCTGGAAATTATTGCATCAGTCTCATTTATCGATCCGCTAATTAACGGGGTCGGAAAAACGCCAACTCTGGTAGTCGAGCAGTGACGGATAGACACAGAAACACTATATATATATATATATATATATATATATACTGTGTGTGTGTGTGTGTGTGTGAAGTGGAGTGAAGGTTTTTCAGGAGGCCAGGTTAACAGATGCAAGACTCAAGGGAGATTTAAAGAAGAATGTTGCGATCGATGAGGTGAATGTCAGAGACCTTTTGGTGTGAACAGTTTGCGACAGACCATGCTTTTCTTTTGTTGCGCTCAAATCTCATTTGCGGACCCATGAAAAACGAACTTCCACCAACTATTCTGCCTATAAATCTGTGCACACCTTTCAATGCCGTGTATGCCATAAGATCTGTAATTCTAACTGAGGCCTCAGAAGACGGTTTTAGATCTACAAAGATCAGAACTTAGCTGCAGCTGTAAGTGGTCCAAATTGGACATGCAATCTATGTGGATGTCTTTTCAATACATTCTCTTGTTTAGAAAGCCACACCAGACGCCATGATGGATCTAAGGTGTAGGTACAGGGAGTGGTCAGACTCTGCATAAGGCGAAGACAACCAGCCCCCTTATATAGTATACTGAAGGACCAACAAAAGAGTACTCCACCTGGTGAGCGATAAAAGTTATATAATAAACACAATATATGTTTTTTTATCTGCTGCAATTAGTTTCATGAGCTGAAAGGGTTGACTCCAAGTCTCGCCGAAAGACCTGAACAGACAAGTTAAAAGTTCATGTTGGTGTTATGCCTAGGGTGCCGTACATTTGGTTTTGCACATAGTATTATTCTATCGAATGTTTCAGAAGATTAAGGCTGCGAGCGAAATGCTTCGCGGTATTACGTCTGCCGCTACGTTCTCAGTTCAGATTCCGCCGAGGTCGACTTTGCCTTTCATTCTTTCGGGGATGAAAGGTCGACTTTAACTTTCATCCTTTCATCTTCTATATCAAAGGGGACAGCCGCCACCAGCCAGCATATATTTATTTCGGGAGGCACCTCCCCAATTTTTAATTCACTGACGCCCCGACCAAGATACGTCGGCACGAGCAGGAATTCCTCAGTCTTTAGTGGTATTGTGGAATGCTGTTTTGCTTCTTCTTCCGTTGCGAAGCGTATTTCCACAGTGCCGAAGCGGTTTTCTCTTGTTACATATGTTTTACTCGTCCATACAGGTTTTAACGCAATTTCTAATTGCTGTTCAGTTGCTCGTTCTACACTCTTTTTTAATAATTAATGATCTGTAGATTACAGTTTTTCCTGTTTCTTTTATCAGTTTTTGTGGGGCGTTAAGGAAAATATCATTTCCTTCCTTCCTCAACAAACCCTTTACATTTTTTAAAATCGTCAATAGTCAAATGAATTAACTCTCTCTGGTTTGTTTCACCGCCGAGGCGAAACTGCTGCCGCTTTGTTCGTCATTGTTTTGTGTCTACTGTGTTCATGTCAGTGGTGACGCCGGCGGTGTTTTCTTCACTTACTTTTTCATTTCCCATGTTCGTGGTGATTCTGCTAGTGATATTCGCACTGCTACTCGTGCTGTTCAGAGGCGGGAAGTCTTGTGTCGGCCAGTACAGCCACTGCCACTCCCCTCGAAACCATCTTGTTTTTCGTTAGACGAAAAACTAGAAATATTTCTAATGGACAAAAAGTCCAAAATTCGCCCCTAAAAAGAGGATATTTTCAACAAAAGAACCCCTTCTGCACACCAAAAGGGGTTCGGAAAACAAACAAACAAAACAGTCAAGAAACTTGAAAAAAGGCACAAGAAAATCCAAACTCACGGACCGCTGAAAACACGTCTTACCTCGCCGACAACAATAATAATAATACGCGAATTAATGAATAAATAAAATATAGTGATGATGTGGAATATAATCCGGCTTTAATTTCCTTACGGGCTGGAAAAATATGACAAAAGAAATAGAATTGATACGATATGACATGTAAGAAAAACAAAGCAATTAAAAAGCTCCAAGCAGAACTGTCAGAAAGCAATATCTTACAAGTGAAAACATGCTTTAGATGAAAGCAGAGAGTGATGAGAAAACAATTCGTTCGTATCTATGAATAGTGTCGAATCTATGAGGATTCTGTCTGACGTGACCGTGAGACAGTCATTTAAATAGTATGGTTACAGTCACAAGAAAGGCTAGCTTTTAAACATCATTGCGCTGGCCCCAATTCTCTCTCTTTTTCTCTCCCTCCCTCTCCCTCTTTTTCCCCCTATCTCTCATTCCCTCTCCATCTCCCCCCCTCTCTCCCTATCTCACTGTGTTTATGATGGTTGCTGTCCGCTCTGACAGAGGAAGACTATCCCTGACCACTGTCCATGCAAAATGCCAGCAAGTCGGCTTCATCCGGGTTCGGATCCGCACCTTCCATGATTGTTGCGGCGCCCGCATACGCGACTGTGCATCGGATGGTTGCCTCACTGGCGATTGCCTAATCTAAAATTTTAGGTCCAGTAAAGGCTTACACAGCACCTCACAGTCTTTCTGCTCTCAAGTGACCCAATCCAAAGACAATCCAGAGCAAGTGGCAACAGGGATCGCAAGCTCAGCAACATAGGAGTGACATATCAAACGCAAGCAAAAGATCCCCCAAAATGTGGAATGCTTTTCCCAGTATACGTGGTTCGACATCAGAGATAACTTCTAGAGACCTGCTTCCAACACGCAAGCCGTAACCTGGAAATTCTCAGAGATCGTACTATTGTTCGATAGTCGCTAAACCTACACTATGTTCGTCCATCCTTTTGACAGGTCTTGCCTTCAATCCTGCTGGATTTCTAGCAACCTCCTCACTAATCGCCAACCAGAGCAGGAAATAGGTTGTACTAGATTCCATATAACCGGTAGCAGTCATGAGAAACCTCACAAGTGTCCTGTGATCTGAGGTAGAAATAGACAGGTTGGTGTCCGAAGGCGCAGTAACCCCACTGAGAATAAAGGAATTTTTGGACATTGTCCAGGCGTCCCTCAAGGAGAAGGCTAACCCGTGTATGAAACCCATTACTCTCCTTTCTAGATATCTTGCACTTTGCTTCCCTCTGGGTGTCTAGATATTGGAAGGATGAAGATGGCTGCGTACGATATTTTAAATAGATGTGGGATGTCCGGGGCTATTAACTAAATCTACACTGTCCAAATTGCTTGATATTAAAAATGAGAAACGACAGCTGTGAAGTCATTCATGAAATTAAGAGGGAAAAGCAGTTTTTTGTGGTCATGGATATAAAAGTTGTGAGAAAAAAATTTAAACCTTAAAGTAGAATCATTCAGAAAAGAGTTTAACAAGGATAGGAATACTCCTATCTGTACCCGGATCAGGGTGGAATTTGCATGGATTAGAGAGGAGGAAAATGCAAACTATAGCATGTGTGAAAAGAAACTACTGATATCTCGTTGGAATCAATGTTACTGGATACCGAGCCATTCCGTCGAAATGTATAGAAGTCTTCTGATCTACATCCAACAGTTGCAAAGTATTTTCACGCCAAACAAGCTGTAGGAAATTTAGATCTCTTCCTCTGTCGAAACAGTTTAATCATTGCATTTATATATAGGTAGACATACACACCGATGTACACATCGTAAGCAAATATACATATAAATACGTTAGCAAATATACAATGTATACATATGTACATCAACGTACACACTACTGTATTTACATCCATGTAAATTGTAATTATGTATGCGCGTTTGCGTGTTTGTATGAGTATACAATGATTAAAATCATGAAATAGGAAAGACATGAGATGTCTTCAGAAAGGCTTCATTTCTGTCTTGTGGTGTATTAAATATAATAATTTAGTACGAATATTCCTGCTGGAATAATGTTTTCTTCAAAACTGTCACGTCTAATGTGATTATATAAACAGAAATGAGTAAATTGTATTATAACTAAAAATATACAACAGAGATTTGAGTACAAATGTATTAATTTGTAACTTCAAGTCTATCTATTTAATTGATGAAATTTTAATTGATGAAATTTTAATTGACGAAATTCTGACCTTGAAATAAGTTGAGTTAGAATGAAAAAGAGAGAAACAGTTAAAGAGAGAGACAAGTTGAGAGAGATATAGTCTATGAATTGTGGAAGGCAGGAAGAACAGCGAATGCGTAGAATAGATGTTTTATTTAGTTTTCCTGTACGCACATAAAAGTGTGTCTGTTAGAGAATATGCGTGTGTGTACATAGGCGTTCAAATAGTTCTGCGAATGTGCTTTTGCCCAGTTCCTTGCACATAGTCAATGTACACAGGGTACAGCCTAAGACATGCATCCATAGATACGTACGTACGTACACACACATGCATGTATGTATTTGTTTATATATGTATGTACTAGTACGCATCCTACACATTGTCCCATACAATTCTACATTTACAAATCATTGCTGACATAGAAGACTAACTCTTCAGAACAAGAACATCATGGTTACACCAATTCTTCAACTCTGCATATACATAAAAATTTAAAAACACAAATCATTTACCCTTATATAGAGAGTGTATGGAAGACCGTTACACATACAAAGATTTATGGAAGTAGATACATGTGCTATAGTTGTCTGTATGTAGGTTGGAATAATTGGAATTTTCGGTAAAAATGGCAAACGTCTGCTGAGGACTGATTACTCAGTTGTCTGGAGATATACATTCCAAGTCAAATACCAAACGCATTGATACCATTCTAATAGAATGCACCCATAGCATAGCATAACCGATGTGGATCCTTTTGAACACGTTTCTGGGGAATAGTTTATAGAGAACAATGAATATGCATTCGGTATAAGTCGCTGTAATATGGAGGGCCTTCAGTCGCTGTAATATGGAGGGCCTTCAGTCGCTGTAATAAGGAGGGCCTTCTACTATTCTATGAAGTAAGGAAGGTAGCGAGCTGGTAGAATCGTTAGGGCACCGGGAACAATGCTTACTGAAATTTCTATGTTCAAATTCCATCGACGAGGTTTACTCTGCCTTTCATCTTTCGGGGCTGATAAAATAAGTACCAGTTAAGTCTGGAGATTGATGTAATCGACTTAACCCCATCCCCAGAAACTGCTGACCTCGTGCCAAAATTTGAAACAAATGTTTATTATACATCAAAGATGAAGAAATTAAAGAAGTTTTCGGGTTTTATGAATCCTTGACTGACTTGTAAAGGGCTGAATTCCAAAAATATACATACTTAACAAGAGATTTTCATTAATTAGTCATTGTGTAAGGAGATCTTTAATTGAAGACAGACACACACCGAAGTATTTGAACTTTATTTCCATAAAAATATTTAATTGCCAGCTTACAAACATAAGATAATGAACCAAAATAAATGGAATCCTTAATAATAATAATATTTATAGAAGATGGGCTACAGCAAATATTGTGCTCAGTACCATAGATTTGCTAGTCAGTTGCTTGACCTTAACCAACTGAGCATGTCCCATAGTGGCTGACAATATATGCATGTCTGATCACGAGAAGAAGTAGGGGGGGAGCATCGTAGCCATGTGTTGAGGAGAATTCTTTGGTGTTTGGATAATTAACCTTTGGAAACGTGTGTGTCGTTCAACATCCTTAAACAGCCCTTATTCAGGGGCATTTTGAGTGGGATGGGCTACTTGGCCTGAAGAAAATTCTAACTGGGCCCCACCTGCAAGGTCATGCGCTGTTTATCTTGATATGAGATCACTATGTCGCGCACATATGGTTGTGATGCATGTGCCTGGTGTAACTTTATCAGACAGGTAGTCATGATGGGTAAACTAGGTTTCGTATATTTTAGCCCAGTGTCACTTTGATGGCACGCACTGCTCTCTCACTCAATAATAATAATAATTCGGAGTACTTGGTGATTTTTTTCAACCTCTTTACTCACATCATTCATGTCATTTGGTATGGCTACATCAATGATCTGACAGTATTTGTCTCTCTTACTCAATATGACAATATCCGGACGACGGTGTTCGATCAAGTACTCCGAACTGAAAGTGGAAATGACAAGACTGTATGGAATGCGAAAGGATAATGTAATAGTGATACCAGTGGTGATCGGAGCGTTGGGCCCAATCCCATTGAAACTTCAAAATTTCTCAAAGCAACTGGAAATCCATGCAAAAAGCAGCCTTACTGTGCACAACGCACATCTTAAGGGAAGTATTATCTGTCTGAGGTCCTTGTTGTGATTTGAGAGTTGACTAAAGACTTCGGTGCATTTTACCTATACTGTGTTACGAAGGAATAATAATAATAATAATAATAATAATAATAATAATAATAATAATAATAATAATAATAATAATAATAATAATAATAATAATGATAATAATAATAATACTAATAATAATAATAAACAAAGGAGGAAAGTGTTGAACGTTAATGAGAACTCTTGCCAAGAAATGCAAGTTAGCTTACTCCGGAATTTCAAATGATTAAAATTTAAATAATAAAGTGCTAAAAATTGACTCTGGTCTTCGGCTGTTACTGTATCTAGAGCGAATATGTTTCTGTCCGTTCAAACCGCATTAGTAAAGCATAGTATAATATATATTTTCCTTGTTGCTATAGAGACAGACTGTTTTATTGATAATTACATAACTATCCTGATAATCCTGATAATCCTGATAATCCTGATAATCATTACGTTGGCAAGCTGCCTTTATTTACAAAATAAGATGCATTCTTATGCACGTGTTTAGGCGTGCATTTCGAATCATACAAAAATATTAGATTATATTTAATAAATTGCTATAGATTCCTTAATTTAATCCTAAACTTTGAGATAAATAGGAAAAATTGCAGATAATTAAGATTATCAATGATTAGAAACTGATTTGAATTCTAGCCACGTGGCTATATCGTTTGTTAGGTAGGTATCTAAATAGACTTGCTGGTGCTAAACGTCGTAGTTACACATTTAAAAAACATTGTACTGTGTAATATTTAGTGACTTATTTTCTTGTATTTAGTAGATACATAATAGGAAAGATGTTTATCCGCTCGGATAAACATCTCGAATTACTAGTAAATGGGTTTCTAATAGTGAAACTCGACTGGCCGTTTTGTATTTACCTCAATGCGTGAAGTCGAATTAAGCCTCAATCGGTCACATGACACCGGTGTTGTACAAAACCTAATTTCCGAACTCACGTTTGGCCTTAAATTTTAATTTACTGAGCGATTGTCTAAAGATTAATTACCAACAGTTTTAATATAAGGTAATCGGTGTCATGTTAATGGGAAACTTTTCGTGGCTTCCCTACATTGATCTACACAAAAATAAAAAATGAAAAAAACTATGGAACTTACATATGTTAAAAATGAATGCGTCAAAACTATTTCCTCGTGTGTACATGTGTGCATGTATGTGTACGTGTACATGTCTCTATGTATGTTGGTATGTGTGTATGCCTGTGTACGTTTCTGTCTAGAAGCCATGCAACGAAAGCGTTCTGGTAATACAGAATGGCTTTTTCAGCAACTTCGGTCTTTAAAAACTTGCTTGGATTTGTTCCGAAAATATTGCACTCAACCCTTTTCTATGAACCGCATCGCAATACAAGTACCATCAATTAGCAATAGAATGCACAGAGTATCATGACAAACTTGGCCGACTGACCTGGAAAATGAACAGCAAGAATAACATGGAAGAACGCTTTTTGTAATGTAGTCCGTGGTAAACTGTGCTAACCTCATTGGTTAATTCGTTTCAGTCATTGCAATGCAGCCATACTGGAGCATCACCTTCAAGGGTTAGTCGAACAAATCAATCCCAGTTATCAATCAGTCGTGGGGAGAGACAAAGACAAAACGCACGCACGCACATTACATATACATACATATGTGTGTATGGGTGTATATGTATGCATGTATGTATATGCTTTGGTTGGCACAAGAGAAGAGTAGAAGGCAGATACTTAAGGTGCCAAAGATGGGTCTGAACCGGAAACCACGTGTTTGCCAAGCGAACTTCTTTACCACACAAACAAAATGCGTTTATATTTGAGAATACCCTTGGTGATTGAAAGATCTACTGAATCAAGGGTTACAACGTACAAGATGGTGAAGCTCCCAGTCAAATATACACAGAAATTCATAGTCCTTGTTCTACTTCAAAAGTTTTCCATCAAAGATCTGTTCCATCACGCCTCATGTAGATTTGGCGAGATGGGTTTTTATAACCTTCCTCAGAGTTATTATAGACGATCAATATGTCACGAATAACAGCCAAACCTCGATAGAATCAGAGTTCAATGTTGTTACTGCAAGGACGGCTATGATATCAAGGTGAATAAATTGCATGAGAGAATCGGATTGTATATTTAATATAAAATAGAAAGAAAAAAATCAACTGATTTCTTATTTGTAATTTACTCCAGTAGGAGAACATGCCAAGCGCTTTTGAAAGCGATGAACTTAAGTCTTCTTTGACTTTTGTGCGACACACCACTCCATTACATCAAATCAATAATCCCTGCCGGTTGAAAGTCCCCATTCTCAACCTATCAATCTATTTCCTTTCATCTTTTCTCCGTATTTATTGCTCTGAGCTCTCTCTTTCTCTCGCCATCTTTTTTCCTTCTTTCGCACGGACCCTGTTGATTTCTAACTTTCTAACTGTCCGCTTACATTAATTGATATGCAGACCTTTTCTTGTTTTAGGCTAGATGAATAACTGGATTTATCCATCGTTGTAAAATGCAAAAATAGCGCTGTAACATTCATTAAATACGTATATACAATAGTAGATATGCTACAATCTATTTGGCTCAACATCTAATTTGGTTATTTAGGCTCTCCTAATTTATGAAGACTGTGTGTTGCCGTTCTTAAATACTTTTAAACGGGAGATGCAGGTTAGTATGGGTCACTCAAAGGACCTTCCACAAATTAGCAGAACTGAACCACCAAACTAGAAGGAACGAAATTTGATTATAATTTATGTTCTCGAGTATATTTGTCTTCATCCGTTCCTGAAACTCTTTCCTATCCCAATGCACTATCAGTGCTACCAAAACTGACCTTACACTCTTGTTACGGAGGGATTACAACGTCTGCGCTTCCAAAAATCTTACCCCGTTCAAGTAATGTAATAAATACTTAAATAACAGAACGGAGAAGCGTTAAAACCGTTCGTTGTCATATGATTTTGAATTATACAACATGATTAAAGAGACATATATTATTTCGAGCAGCTTAGGCGAAAATTAGTAACATGATTGAACGTCTTAGAGTTTATATGCCAACACACACAGTAAGAAAGGTGTTTATTTATTCAGTACATATAGATCTGATGATGTCATTAACCACTGGATCCTATAAAGGAGCTGTCGACGTAACAAACCCGAAACGTGGTTGGAATTCCTCAGATACTGACTGCAAGAAAAGACTTGTTGACAATCCAGAAAGCGGGATGACAAAACGGAGAGACGCTTGACAGTACAACAGTGTAGCGAAGGATCAAATGGTCTTGCAGCTCGATCTGGGGTAAAGTTGCAACAAGTAATCATGATGCTCCCATGATCCCGGATTACGCGGCGAGAAGAAAAGATCAAAGAATTACAAAAGAAAGGAATAGACCCGAACCGGAGATGGACAACGAGAAAGGAAGCGCTAAAAGAAAGGTAGATGAGGAAAGGTGTTTTCTAGTTACATCGGGCTTAGAATTCACCAAGGAAAGGTGTCAGAAGAAAGTGATTCAACAGCGCGGGTTGAAAAACCAGAAGACACGTGGCCAGAACCTCCTGGAAAGAAACCATAGCGAAGGTCATTCCACAGTTAAATCGGAACAGCTAGGGAGAGAGATAGTCGGGAAAAAGCCAAAGATTAAGTGGCCGAAAGCAAACGACGCAGCTAGCTATAAGAAATTCGACGACGAGGTAACAAGAATGACCACCAAATTAGTAAATTTGGCAGAGTGGACATTCACCTGCTGACATTCGTTGGTGCTGCATCGAAGAAACCAAAGAATAAAAGGCCAAAAAAAAAAACGAAAAAAAAAACGCACTCAACACCAGAGCTAAAGACACCTCCGAAAGGGGGCGCCCCACCACTTCGAAAACAGCAGAGGAGTAGGAGCCGAAACCGGACGTGGTTCCTCTTGATGATGTCCTTAGTCACTGGATACTATAAAGGAGCTGTTAAGGTAGCGAACCACGAAACGGGGTTTGAATTCCTTCGAGAATCAAAGCTAGGAAAAAAGTGTGTCAGTTATTTATGGATTCTGACAGTCGTGACTTTGTACGATATCAAAAATACAGGTCATACCTAAACCTAGATTTGTTGCTGAAAACATATCACAAACATTTCATAAATCAAATTTTGTGTGTGCTCAGTTCTGGGAATTGAACACAAGACCTTCCTGTAGATGGGCCAATAAGTCTAACCTCTATACCACGCGCTTTCACAGTAATTAGCGAAAATTAATCTTAATGTATTGATAACAACTGTAGATAGGATATTTTAATTATTTGTTTATTCGCTGATAAATTGATATGAATGATTTTTTTTATGAACAATACTTGAAAAGTCCTGTCGTGAATGTAAACACACATAACTGAAGACGGCTGCCTGATGGCTACTGAGACGTTCATAGGATTGTCTATCAAATAGTTTCAAGTCTAAATATTTCTTTGATTGTGGATATAAATAGCGTTGTGTATTCAATGTGGCATGAGCTATGAAGATTCTATGAAGTGTATCGGAGCCCGTCGGGTTTAGGTCATCTGTAAGTCACCTTACCGCTTATATAGCGTGAATGCCTATATTCAGTTTGTGTGTCTGTGTGTAGGGGGTGTCTGTCTGTATGTCTGTGAGTGAGTGAGCGAGTGCAAACAATGGGTATGCATTGATATAAAATGCTCAGACAACTGTATATATATATATATGTATGTAGATATAGAAGCATGTACATGTATGTATATATATATATATATATAT
>NC_068982.1:1784277-1787181 GCF_001194135.2 Octopus bimaculoides | reverse complement strand
ATATATATATATATATATACCCCCCTACAATTTTCCTCTGCTATTCTCTAAATTACAGTAGGCTTGATAAGATATGCATTATTTTCTAAACTCATTCTGCCACCAATATAACATAGGAAAACAATGTAATTAGTTCGGTTTCTATTATTGGTGTAAACTTGTTAGAAATGGTGTATCGTTTATGTTTAAAATCTATAGGGTCATCTGAAGAGAGCAGTTTCTTTCAAATTGATGTAATGTTTTCACTAACCAATTAAATGGAGCCGCTTGAAACGGCTGTAATGAATTAACACCTGTAATCTTTGTTACTTATTTACATTCTGTTCAACTAACCCATCGGAATCTGCACTTCAGAAATACTATAGAAAGTACCTTTAGCAAAAGTACATGTCTTATTTACCAAGAGCCGATATCTTCACTCACCTGAGTTATGTTGTCTGCACAGACTACAGGAGTATAAGGTACAAACACCCCTATACGGAATCTTGATATTCAATATTCAAATAATATTGTTGGGCTCTGCGGACTATACCGAAGTAGCAAGGTGTCTCAATTTAAGTACCTGATTTAACTAAATCTTAATTATATATATATTCATTCTTATTTACACATGAATATACACGCAAGTATACATGTACATATACTCACACATACCTATATTCATATCTCCACATATTCATACATATACACATTCAGTATGCTCAGATGTATAAAAGTGTGCATGAAATTGTATAGATTTTATGCAAATCTATACATATACGCATGAGAAATATAAGTGTACACATTTTCGTGCAGTAGCGCATGAACTGCAGATAAATAAAATAGGAAACCAAACGGAAAGACAAAAATACCAAACTGTTAACATCCAGAATTCTGAGCTCCAAATCTATAGATGTCCATGAAGTCACCAAATTCATTAATATAAGAGAGCATTAAACATTATGCAAATATATAGGTAATACATACAACCATACACACATGCACGCGCATATACGGAGAACATTGAAATTATGTGACGAATAAGTAAATATAGAGGATATTTGGTAAATATTTACGAACAAGTGGAGAATCGGTTAAAATATGTTGAATATAGTTAAATTACAACGGTCAACATTATAGCCGTATAAAACTATGAAAGTAGAAAATGATATACGTAAAAAAAATTGGGAAAACGTTGTAAATCAATCAATGCAAATATAAATAAATAGATAAATAAATAAATGACGAGCCGATGTATAAGAAATCAATATATATTTGAAATACAGATTTAGTGTTATAAGTAGCAATTCCCTTGGAAATTTCACGATTATTTGAAAACTATAAGATCGCTACAAGTTTATGGATAACCATGAAATTCATATTTTGTGAACTTGCATTTTTTTCTTTTTTATTTTTCCTTTCCGAAAGCGTTCGATTGAAATGGTGTAAAGTCGACATAGATAGTATGAAAGCGCAGTCTTAGGAGAGAACGGCTTTGGAAACTATATTCATGGTTATCCACTTCTCATCCATTTTGTCATGAGCACTTTTAACTATTATTTTCATAATTGTATCAATAACCGGACCTGGTTTAGGAAGTGTTACATGGAAGTGTCCAGAAGAAAATACTGCTTCCCCATTCTTTTGTGAGAATGTTACTAACATTTTTGAAAGAATGTTGAAAGAATATTCCATATAGCAACTAACCTAAGCAATCTAAACTGTCAGACAAACTTGAAGATATAATTCATTGATAGTGTATTTAGAATATTAGTTACGTTGCCACAACATTGGTAGTTTTAACAAATCTTAATTTGCTGTACTGCATCGCTATTTGCATATTACAGAAGAGTGTGTATCCTCGGTGGACGACGCGCGCTCACACACACAGACACATATATACACACATGCACACACTGCTCGCAATAAAATACTTATTCCCTCGTCGAGTAATCTTCATTTTATGCAAATCATGTATATATACTAGCGAATATATATCTCTTCAGGTTCGTCACACTGTTCATCGTATGTACGAATATGAGAATGCATGGTTCTCCAAGTATAATGACATGTGTGCATGGTAAAGAAACAGGTTTAGCGAGCGGCATTTGGGTTCAAATCATTGAACTTGGAATAAGGAGGGCTGATTCTCGATGTTCCAGAGAGAGTGAGAGAGAGAGAGAGAGAGAGAGAGAGGGAGAGAGAGAGAGAAAGAGAGGGAGAGAGAGAGAGAGAGAGAGAGAGAGAGAGAGAGAGAGAGAGAGAGAGAGAGAGAGAGAGCAGCGAAACGCAGGTAAATCAGGCAAGCTAAAGTTCATAGGAATTCCATATAGATGGGTAAATATCCTAACAGTTTATACTCTAATATCACAGATCAACAACTCTGCCAGTATATCTTTTGGTTTATTATATTACAATCATTATTAGACCCACAATACATTGCCTGTAGGTATCATTTCTTCACCTGGAATTCGACTCCCCCCATTCGACATTTGCTTTTAGATATCTGGTCTGGCCTGGTCTGAACACTAATTGTCTGTGTTTATTATACGATTTTTGACGTATACTTACTCATTAGAATTTTATATCCATGTGTGTGTGTGTGTGTGTGTGTGTGTGTGTGTATGTGTGTGTGTGTGTGTGTGTGTATGTGCGTGCGCGCGCATGCATACGTGTATAGGCAATTATGTACGTAAATGAATGCTGAATGAGCTTGCACGAATGAAAGCTAGAATGTGAATATATTCGACTTGATTATTTATGACTGTAACTCAAATATGATCTATTTACTATTTTCACTCCCTGTCTTGCTATCTCTCGCCCCCTCGCTCATAGTTTTTATTACATACATTGAGTATCTATGGTTTTCTGTTTGGTTATACGCACACACACACACACACACACACACACACACACACACACACA
>NC_068982.1:1781683-1784267 GCF_001194135.2 Octopus bimaculoides | reverse complement strand
TATATATATATATATAGTTTGTATTTGTATTTTGGTTTGCAAGATTAACTGATATACACATAATATATATTAACTTATATTCAGATGCATACACACACAAAGACACGCACACATGTCCACACGTATACACACACACACACACACACACACACAGAATTATATATGTATGACTGTATAGTGAATGCAAAACCCAATAGATAACGTTATTTTGATATATACCAATTCGATTTCTAGAAATTTTTCACTTGAAAACGATTGTTAGTTAGACGGATCAACATTTATATGAAAATAAAATTGTTGATAAAAATATAGGCGATGGGTTTAATAGTCTAAAAACCAATAACAACAATGTGATAACTCTTCTTCAAAAAAAATTGAGAAATAATTTCAAGACTGATAACAGCTGCCACAAGAATGACTAGAACAGGGGAAGAATGTACTCAAGAACTCCAAAATATGAAAATGACAATGAAGATATATTTAAATTTAATCAGGTTTAACAATGGAAGAGTGACAGTGAGTAACGCAGGAATAATGACAACAAGCGTGGGAACAACAATAATATCGACATTAACAAGAGAACTGGCAGTGTTGAGTTTCTTGTTTGCGAGTAAAAATGAAGGCATCAGCATTTGCGAAATAAAATGAAATTTAGCGATAAAAGCGATAAACTAAAAACAAACTAAACTTTTGAAATGTTGCCTCTGTATAGAGGACATTTTTCTGTCCTTATATACATACACGTACGCTCATATATGCACTAAAATGCCGCCCCCATATATATATATATATATATATATATATATATATATATATATATAATCTACAGGGAGGAGCTCAAAGAACTACGACTTAACTCCCTGGAGCAAAGGCTGGACAGATATATAATATTCTACATATGGAAAACTCTAGAAGAGTTAGTCCTTAATTTCGGCACTGAATATTATATAAATGTCAGAACTGGACGCCAAAGTCCCACCCCATGAATGAAAATTCAAGACAATGTACTGCAATGGCCTACGGTTTAAAGGCCCACAACTTTTCAATGCCCTGCTCACAAGAATTAAAAAACCTACATAATGCGGACGTAGATGTTTTCAAAAAGGAACGAGACAGCCTCCCCTCCACAATACAGGATGAACCAACGGCCCAGTTTGAGGTAAAGATGAGGGCAGTGCAGTCAAACACCTTCATACACCAAATGGGCCAACAGCTGACACAGAGGCTCATAGAGGAGCGGTGATGTGAAACCTGACTACGTTGTGGAAGTCAGCCAAAGGATAATCATAAGTATCGAAGCAAAACCACGGTGGTGCTCCAACATGACCGCAGCCGCATAGCTGAAACAAATAGAAGAATAAAAGAATATATATGTGTGCGCGCGTGCGTGTAAAAAAAAGAAGACAAATGGGATTCAAAATTCACATCAGTATTTTATGGATTTTACTAATACGTCCCTAGATTGTAATAGGGACAAAATCCGCCATTACGGTGGAAATAGATGATGGCCTGTTCATCAACTATGATGCTGAGTCAAAATGGCGTAGAGAGATGTGAGATGGCTTAACCTGATCTACGATTCTCACCACTCGTAAAACCAACAGAATTGCCAGATGCTAGATACTTAGTGTGAATCAGTCTAGAAGCATCGGAAGGATGTACACATAATCGTCTATCAGTTCTGCTGGTAGACTTTTGCTCTTGATGCAACTGTTTTTCTTATTAGAGAAGAAATAAAGTACGCTATGTTTGTGAGGGATTTAGCCTTAATAAGTAGCCGCTTAGCACGGATTAAACTGCGAATATGAATTGGACGCTCCTTATTTCATATGACTTGTATCGATTGTCCTCCCGCCTAACAATTGTGATAGTCCATTCAGCTGCATGAATTTCTTGGCCGATAACCATCATTGATTTCTGGACTCATAACCGAAAATGTTATGAATCCGTTGAGTAATTACTGCGTGATTATATTAATAATCCGAATATTTAGAATGTTGTTCTTTTTCTCTTTCATACAGTTGACACTTTCGTTCGAGAGTCTTCCATTTCCATCCAAACTTTATGTACAAAATGTAATCTGATACGTAACAAATTCTAAATCACTGAGTTCTGTAAATACGGCAACAATGACTGCTTGACTTTCAATATTTTTTGTGAGGTTCTCTTTAAGTTGTCTCTCTCTTTTCTCTCTCTTCCACTCTCACTATCTATATAAGCACAAACACACACATGCACACGCACACACATTTAAACTATTATATGCATACCCACACATAACTACACGTTTTATATATACATAGAAGGCCAATATACAAATATAGTGCTGCAATCTATATTTATATAATCATGTCTCCATCCTTATTTCATATATGTATCTGTCCTCAAGTACAGATACACACACACAACTTACAAAATATAATCATTTCGAATAAATAATCAGCAATTCAAAATAACTTCAACAAATTTACTTCTAAATAATAAAAAGTATATTCGCAATTCTCATACTAAATTTAATATGGAGGAACACAAACAGTTATGCTGTACATACAGTGATTATATATATATATATATATATATATAT
>NC_068982.1:1779759-1781658 GCF_001194135.2 Octopus bimaculoides | reverse complement strand
TACATATATATACATATATATATATATTCTTTTATTCTTTTACTAGTTTCAGTTATTTGACTGTGGCCATACTGGAGCACCCCCGTTAATCGACCCCAGAACTTATTCGTTGTAGACCTAGTACTTATTCTATTGGTCTCGTTTGCCGAACCGCTAAGTTACGGGGACGTAAGCACATCAACCTCGGTTGTCAAGTGATGGAGGGGGGAAACATACACACAAGCATATATACACACGTACATATACATACATACTACGGGTTTCTTTTAGTTTCCGTCTATCAAATCCACTCACAAGGCTTTGTTGGGCCCGAGGCTGTGGTAGAAGACATCTGTCCAAGGTGCCACGTAGTGGGACCGAACCCGAACCATGTGGTTGGTATGCAAGCTACTTACCATACAGCCACTCCTGCGCCTTTATATGCGTGTCTCTGTGTGTGTGTGTGTGCCTGTTTGTGTGTGTGTGTGTGTGCGTATGCAAACGCCTACATGCATACATACATTCATCTACAAATATCTATATACATATTTGACTGTTTCTATGTAAACGTGTTTATATATATATATATATATATATATATATATATATATATATATATATAAGTATATACACGCACACACGCACACACATATGAGTCTACGTTTATACGTTTGTGTACCTGTGGATGTGTACGTGGGATATAGCTGTCAGAATGAATGCGTTTCGGTGAAAGATGTGTGCTTATGTACGCAGAATTCGGAGGTTTGTCTGTGACACATTTATCAATCATATTATGGAGAGCACGTTGATAGCAAGTTATGCATACAATCAGCAACAAAATGATGATTTTAACAAAACAGCTGAGTGTTTTCCCACACGGAAATATTGTCTTTTCTTCATATTTTATGAATTTATTTTTAAACATACATATCGGCGGATCGTTGCTAGAAAATTGTACTGAAAAAAATCTGCAGAATTTCCTCTATTCAGAATATTTTCTTGCGTGAAAAGCAAACTATTCATTGATATCGGCAAGTTCTTTCAAACAATCTAGACAATAAGAGAAGAAAGAAAAATGGATTCTTGTAGTACCATGTCCTGTCAAAAATAATAAAAATATATGTATATATATGAGTTCCAGTGATAAATATGAATGCGTATAATCGCTTTTTTCTTTCTTTCTCACACACTCACCCGGTCACACATCCACATGCATACACGTGTTTGTGTTCACATACGTACTTTTGATAAAACAATCACTTATCTCTCACACTTTTCCGTATCAGGCAACGAGAGAAATCTTACTTAAACGTTCGATCTTCTAGAAATTTTACACAAATCTTTAAATCGCACCCGTCTAACGACAATACTATGCCCCGTCTTATCAAAAATAGGGCATAATATCGACCAGTGTTTTCCGTACATTGTAAAAAGTTGTGATCGCGATGGCTTAATTCCTTTTCTTCAATAAGGCTTGAACTGTGACTAATCAGCAGGAGCAGGTAATGTGTGTAAATACACACGTGCATATACACTCAAAAAGTACGAAGGGTTTCTGCTTGGAATTTCCTCCTTAACATACTAATTAACGGAAAGCTGAGACTGTCAGGTTCTTCTACTTTGAGTCAGAGCAGACCTGAGGACAAATAGTGGGTTAGCGCCGGTTTCCTCAACATTACGGGACTCTCGAACCACACCACATAAACAAATACAGTGATGCCCAAGACTATATATACGAAGGGAAGCACGTGGCTTTGGGTAAAAGAAATTACAGGAAAATAAGTCAATTATATTCCCCTCTCATTCTAAGCCTTGTAAAAGAACTCGGAAGGTTGGGCCTCCAGGTAGTCCTTCTTCGATACCCTTAAAGACAGGAACTTTTCAGCACCCTTCACACACATATATATATATATATATATA
>NC_068982.1:1773956-1778069 GCF_001194135.2 Octopus bimaculoides | reverse complement strand
CTTTTCGAAATTTTGGGGGAGGGGGCCAGTCGATTAGATCTACCCCAGTACGCAACTGGTACTTAATTTATCGACCCCGAAAGGATAAAAGGCAAAGTCGACCTCGCGGAATTTGAACTCAGAACGTAAAGACAGACGAAATACTGCTAAGCATTTCGCCCGGCGGGCTAATCATTCTGCCAGCTCACCGCCTTTGGTATAAATTAATATTGAAACATATCGACATGTCCCTTTATATGTGTTATAACACCTGGATACTGATGTGTATATATATATATAAACATAAAAGAGTGTTTACATATATGTGTGCCTTTAGTATATGCGTGCGTGTGTGTGTGTGTGTACGACCAACCGAAGCCATATGATTGATGCATTCGAAGCGCAAAACGGAGGAATTATGTAAATCGTTGGCGTAAATTGTTAAATTTATTTTTGCAACGATATCGAATGCCTCGCATGCGACAATAAAGGCCAAACAAATTACGACAAATCTAAAGACAGCTCCATTTGTCAATTTGATACCCTTCGGTGCACTACTGGAAAACACACACACAAAAACACACATTGATAAACACACATACATACTCTTATATGCACAAATAGACACACAAACAATGAGGAAGTATGTGTGAATGTGAGATCAATTGTATACCTTATGATTGATATTAGAAATAAAAAGAACATTTCTGCGATCAGATATAAGTAAAAATAGGTAGGTTTTAACCGTATTGCTTTGTTGTTTTTTTTATTTTTAGATGTCAAAAGAAAAAACACCATTGCAAATTGTGTACGATTGTATGAGTTCATACATTCTGAGTTCAAATCTAGCCCCAGGTAGAGCGGTGTATTTCTAAAGAAGTTAATATATTCTTTTCTACTCTATACACAAGGCCTGAATTTTTTTTGGTGGGGTCGGGGAACACAATCACATCCCCCACGCTGTTCAAATCCTCCGTAGTTGCCTGTATTGTCAATTCAATACCATATCCCCAGTAGTTTACTTTCTAGGTCCTGGTAGCCTTCAAAACCTCCCATCCTTCATATTATATATTATTACTGTCATCAGCCATTCTTCCTTTAATTCGGGTGGCACCCTACCCACTCGCACTTTGGCCACACGTTTGCCTCAGTACAAAAGCAAGAGCACCCATTCCTCTATTCTTATCGCCTCTGTGGAGTGCTTTATTGCTTCCTCCTCTGTTGTGAAACGCACTTCCACAGTGGCGTATCTCCTCCCTCTCGTAACGTATGTTGTAAATCTTATCAATTCCTTTATACATTCCTCTATGGCTTCTATCGGCGCAATCTCTATTTTTCTTGTGGTTGTCTTCATGGTTTTAAATGTTACCGCTCTTTTTAACACATTTGCCGATAATTCTTCAGGTGGCGTTAGCTTCAGAATATTACCTTCCTTAGTGATAAGTTTTTCACTCTCCTTCATCCTTCTAGGGTTCGCCTTTGTCTCACGGACCTCCAACTCTTGCACATCTACTCCTCTGCCCGTTACGGCCGCATAACTTGGGTCTCCCCCTCCCGCATCCTCTCGACCCTCCCACAATAGGGAAAAAAAACAACAATTAACAACGGCAACAGTTCCAACAACAATTCAAACCGAACAACAATTCGATAAATACTTCAAGATAAACTCACACATAAACTCACAGAGACGAAACACCGGTCAGCATTCCGCCCGGCGTGCTAACGTTTCTGCTAGCTCGTCACCTTGAGATGAATATACTCTACATTGCCTCTGAGCCAATAACTATAAGACTGGACATATTCCATACATATAAAGTATCATGAATGAAGCTATTTACATCATTTGCTGCATTAAATTGCTGAATAATTATTATAATAAGCGATGTTGTTTTCAGCTGCAACCAGAAGCACCCAAAAAAGGAAGTTTATCCTCGAAATATTTTGCAGTACCTTTCAGCTGCATAATTCACAGTCTTCCGGTAAAATATCAAACAGTGATGTGGTAGCGACAGTAGATTACTGGACAGACACGAAAGCGCGTGGCTTAGTGGTCAGGGCATTCGGCGCACGATCGTAAGGTCGTAAGTTCAATTCCCGGCGACGCGTTGTGTCCTTCAGCAAGATACTTTATTTCACGTGTTTCCAGTCCACTCATCTGGCAAAATTGAATAGTAACTATATTTCAAAGGGCCAACCTTGTGACAACCTGTGTCATGGTGAATCTCTCTGAGAACCATGTTAAGGGTACACGTGTCTGTGGAGAGCTCAGCCACACTCCAACACCGATTGCCAATTTGTGATTTGGGAGATAAACAGGTACACAATAACACACACACACACACATATATATATATATATATAGTTTTAGGGAAAATAACCAATTTTCAAGAACTCATCGATGATATTTTCCCTAAAACTATATATTTTATATATACTTTATCTATAAGGCTCAATTTAATATTATTTTTTTATAAATTGATTTTAATTGAGTTTTTTACCTGTAATTTTGGATTTTGTCCCTAATATTATTATATATATATATATATATATATATATATACATACATACATACACACACATACATACATACATACATACATACATACGGCAGTTTTCAGTTTCCATCTTCCAATCCACTCAGAATACTTACTACAGCCCAAGGCTATTGTAGAAGACACTTGCCTAAGGTTTGAAGCACGAATTCTGCGGGTTTAAAATTGTTACACTAGTTTGTAAAAACCGGTAGTAAGGGTTCACCCATTCGATTCAGAAGTTAAACATGACTGTAAATTATTTCATTTAAGTTTAGTGAAATCAAACTTGCTTGATAAAAATATCTTCTTTGGTCTGAAAGAATTTAGTCTCAAAATCCTGGCACACCAGACTTCTCATATAATTAGATAACACAATAGTTAATGGAACACCTAGAAAATATTCAATTTGTTTTCCTCTTGACTCTTTCAAGCAATCAACCACTTGTTGAGAAAGCCAAGAGAGTTCAAATGTTTTAGAGCCTGGTACTTCAGGAAAGAAAAAAAGCAAGAAAGAAAAAAAAAAAATGAACGTAAAGAAAAATAACAAGTATTACTTGATTGAAATAGCTGCACGTATTGCTTCTACGTTAAATGTAAACTTGCCAAGCTCGTGTAGCTGCATAAATAGAAAATTCACAACCCATTAAAATACAAATTGACATGTTAAATACTTTTTTTTTTATTTGGTTTGCCTTTTCACAGAAACGTCCAGCAATGTAATATATACGTTTTCTAGAAATCTTCCTACTATATTCACTTTTGTTTTATCTTCTTCAATTTTTTATTGTAAAATCTTAAATTCAAGAGAAGAATATGGTTCTTGTGTGTAGTTCTATTAATGCTGAGTAAGAGACACGCTAAACAGAAACGTGGAATGCTCACAGTAAATGATTTGTTTTAAAACCGATGTGTTATTCCATCTGACATAAATCTGTAATATAACACACTGAACTTTTTTCATCATCGAATGATTGTATTTTACTTAAAAGTAACCACACTCTTGTTAATCCGAATTTCTAGTATTCAGCGAAATAATTAAAATTCTGATAATTTTCAAATGGAACTTATTCTTGGTTTTCTATCAATTAGAGAACCAGGAGTTAAAACCTAACAGTTGCAGGTAAATAACTTTGAATGAAGTACGAAAATCCTTCGTTTATATTTGGTAAGTTGTTTTGATATTCGAGCCACAAGAAACCATAGTAATGACTTAAATCAGTGAGCATGATAGTTCGTGCTTCCGCTAGGTGTGGTTATAAACGTTAATTTCAAGTTGGTCTTATTATATCGAAGTAGTTTTATGCAACAGATGAATAACAGTATTGACGGAGCCACTAACGATGCAAGTATTTGGGCAAAACATATTTCTTCCTCGTGACTCGTCCTGCAGCGAATAAGCGTTCATAATAGCAGTAAAAAGATGACGAGTTAGTGATGATAGAATTCTAAAGCTTAAATTATGCATCATCAAATATATAATAAATTAATTAGAGAAATACAATCGACAATCTAACAGTTTATTCATATTATAATAGACTATAAATATAACAAATTATTTAAAAAAAACCAAAGTCCTATTTCTCTGGTATGTTCTATATAT
>NC_068982.1:1767337-1773576 GCF_001194135.2 Octopus bimaculoides | reverse complement strand
ATATATATATATATATAAGACACCTTCCCAAAATGATAATATCTTGAAAAGAGTTACCATAGATGTGGACACTAAGAACTTTCTCATCTCATGGAATTGCCAAACTACAAACGTTTATGAAGAAATAGACGTCCTAGCATCTGCTACACATTATTTTCTAATTTTAAGAAATGTCCAACTTTATGAAATGATTAATAAATGTAGCTCAGATTATATCATGCAAACGATTTTTAAAAAGAATGTGATAGGGCTACACATGATTACGACTGTAAATTAAAAATAATTTATGCAAAGTAAACAAAACAAAAAAAACATGAATATGAATAGAAATATACGTATCTGTTTCCTTATTTCTTAATTTCCAATTCAAATGTCTCCCCCACCCAACAAATATTATTAATCTCTCTTGTAATAATTGTACGCTAACGAACAAGACATCACATGTGTGTAATTACACGTAGTACAATTACGCATGTAGAATACAACTACTTTAGAAAGGCAAGAACTCTTGTAAGGAGAGGAAACAGACGTGCATCTTTATTAATACCGGCAGCGGTATTAAATAATGCTAACAGAATCATTAGCATCAAACCTGGACAAGTACTAAACTTAAAATGTAGAGAGGCCAAAAAGACTTCAGAACTGTATAGAATCACAAAACCTTCGCCTCGCCATGGCAAGTGACTCAGTACAATAAGCGACTATTACCTCTGTAAGTGAAGGCGCATGGCTCAGTGGTTAGAGCGTCGAGCTTAGGATCGTGAGGTTGTGAGTTCGATTCCCGGACCGGGCTGCGTGTTGTGTTCTTGAATCAGGCACTTTATTTCACGTTGCACCAGTTAACTCAGCTGTAGAAACGAGTTGCGACACCACTGGTGCCAAACTGTATCGTCTTTTGCCTTTCCCTTGGTTAACATCAGTGGTGTGGGGAGGGGTGGCTGGTATGCATGGGCGACTGCTGGCCTTCCACAAACAACCTTGCCCGGACTTGTGCCTTGGAGGGGAACCTTCTAGGCGCAATCCCATGGTCATTCATGACCGAAGGGGGGTCTCTTCCACTTCTGTAAAAACAGCACAAATCCACACTTAAAAAATATGGAATTTTGACTAGATTTTTCTTTCAGAAATGACTAGAGAAGATGGGTTGGGAGTGGTCTGGGCGCTGATAACTGTCATAATATACCATGAAGGAGATGCTGAAACATGGTCGTATAAAAAACTTACTCATGGGAAGCACGTCGTATATTATTGGTGTGGAGATGTCCATGAAAATTAGACGGGACGCACCGACCAAATAATTGGACTGTTCGTACCTCAAAACGGAATGTAGATGTTATTAGTGTTGTGCGGTAGAATGTGTAGATATCATATATGCAGTGCTAAAACCCATTTAAGATCTTTTTGTCTAAATCACACACGAAAGACAAACTTTAAACGTAAAAGTCAACAACAGCAACAGCTGCGACAAACACCGAATCGATTGTTACAGAAGCAGGGTCTTCTCCAAGGCCACAGCATATTCACAGCTGCATCGCATTCTCAAAAGCAGCAAAAAGAAAATAACATCAAGAAGAATACGACAAAAACTGTACGAAAATCACAAGCATGATCATAATTAGAATCATAGATAAAAAAAAAAAAGAAACGGAAACAAAACCAGTCAGAAAATCAACACCAGCAACATCAATAACCTTTTCTACTCTAGGCACAAGGCTCGAAATTTTGGGGAGGGGCCAGTCGATTAGATCGACTCCAATACGCAACTGGTACTTAATTTATCGACCCCAAAAGGATGAAAGGTAAAGTCGACCTCGGCGGAATATGAACTCAGAACATAAAGACAGACTACCAGCAACAACAACAACACTAACAGCAAAACACATGAAGGAAGAACGCTATGATTTCAACTTCATTGCTGTTCGAAAAAGCAAGAGTGAAATTATGAAGGCCTTCTCCATCAATGGAATATTGTTGCTATTGATAATTGAAACTGTTGTGTCCTGCGCGTGTTCGTCGCCGCTGTTCTGTGTTGCTCGACACTGTTATGTCTCGTATTATAACGACGTACCTCACCGTCGGCGTGACTGGCAATGAACGGCGTACCTCCTTTTCTTTATTTGGTACTACGTCCATAATACAGAGGGGACACTACAAGGACCGACAGGACATTACAGTGGGAACAAAAAACATAAAACGAATGAAGATGTTATATAATGAAAATGAAATGGCTGCATGGCCCCCACTCCTCATGCAATACCATTTGAATCTTCATGGGCCCCAACTCCTCATGCAATACCATTTGAATCGTTTAATACACTTTTTACGATCGTTCAATTTCCTTTGTGTTTTTTCTTATCATCGTTTTTCTCTTTTTTTTTTCATTAAACAATTTTACTTATTTTTTTTTTTTTTTTTAGTATTTCATGAAGGGTTCGAGATCTTTCAGTTCCACTACCGGTGGCAATTCGTCGAATTCCACCTCTACTCTTGGGGGATCATGTCCCCCCTCCACACATTATTCTGCTTGTTGTATTTCTCCCTGTCGACCACAATGGCCTTCACATTCTCTAAATACACGTCAGTGGGCAGTTTTACCCTTATGATAGACTTAAATTTCATGATTTTCCATTCTGTTTCCTTGTTTTTCGCAGTTGTCACAAAATTCCAATCGATATTTTTGGAGCTTTCTTACTTACTTTCTCTTTTCTTGTTCTACTGCTGGTACCTTTTCTCTTTCCACTTTGAATAATCTCTCCATTTCACCCTCGTATAATTGTTCTCCTGAATCCTCCTCCTCTACTGGTACAATCCATGTTTTTGCTGCTGTCTCTTCCTTCTGCAACTCCTTTTCGAGCTCCTTTTCAAGTTGTTTTTCCACCTCCTTGTCAACCACCATTCTATCTTCCTTCCGTCTGATTTCCTTCATAACCTCTTTTTCTACTGCTTCCTTCTTCTATTTTCTGTCCCTCTGGCGGAGAGTTTACTCTATCACTACTCTTTCTTTCTGTTTTTTTTTCACTACCGCAAATCCTTCATCCGTTCTAGTCTGCACTCCCTTGTTTCTCCATCTGTTGTTTTCTCTGGGGGCACCTCACCTTCATGTGGCCTTTTTCTCCACATTCATAGCATATGGGCGGCCTACCCTCTACCACCGATGAACGACACCGACTGCTTGCGGCTGTCCACTATCTATTTGTAGTGGAACAGTTCACTACTCTAGCTCGGGAGTGTCCTCCACAACAAAAACAAACAATAAAACATGGACAGGCATCTGAAGAACTCCTCTCCATATACGTATATATTCTTTTGTTCTTTTATTCTTTTACTGCTTCAGTCATTTGACTGCGGCCATGCTGGAGCATCGCTTTGAAGGGTTTTAGTCGAACAATTCAACCCCAGTACTTATTTTTTTAAGTCTAGGACTTATTCAACCGTCCCTTTTGCCGAACCGCTAAGATACATGTATATATATGACGGACTTCTTTCAGTTTCCATCTTCGAAATCTACTCACAGGGTTTTGGTCGACCTGAGGCTATATTAGAAGACACTTGCTCAAGCTGCCACGCAGTGGGACTGAACTCGGAATCATGTGGTTAAGAAGAAAGCTTCTTACTACACAGCCACGCCTGCGCCTGTATTTAATAAATATATGTTATTTGTGTCTCTATATACTGCGTATGTTTCTTGTATATACAGGGTGTCCCCAAAAAATGTATACACACTTCGGCAGCTGATAACTCAACTGATGGTTTTTTCTTTCCGAATGAAACCCACTGGAATTAATGATGTCAGTCAGACTAAGTTTGAACAAAGGAAATTCATTCTAAAGTGCAACTGGAAGTGTGAAAATGCAGTTGAAGAGCAAAAGGAGTTTAGGAGGAAGTTTCAAACAGATCCACGAACGCGGATTACCTTCACTCAAATTAGAGACAAGTTTGAAGCCGATGGAACTGTTCAGAATGTCTACGAGAAGCGTTCCAGAAGACCACGAACATCGACAATCCCAACAAAGCACGAAAGAGTACTGGAAACGTATTACCAAAGTCCAAGAAAATCTCTGCAGCAAGCGAGTCGTGAGGCAGGCATTTCAAAACCGTCAATCCAACGCGCTTTGAAGCGTTGTCAATGCAAAAGTTGCATTCCAAGATTAGTCCATGCTATTAATGACGATGATCCAGACCGAAGAGTTCAGTATTGCGAGTATAGAAGATGCACAGATTCCAACAAAGGTTGTGTGGAGTGATGAGGCCACATTCAAATTAAATGATTCAATTAGCCGCCACAATTGCACACACTGGGGACCTGAGAATCCGCATGTTATGGTGGAAGCCCATGTTAATTTATCAGGAGTTACAGTGTAGTGTGGCTTATCAAGAGGATTAATTGGACCATTCTTTTTTTACGCTACTGTGACCGGTCCAGTTTATTTGAACTTGCTGCAACAGTCTGTCATGCCAATCATTAGAGAATACTTTGAAGATGAGGAGTTTTGTTTTCAGCAAGATGGGGCACCCCCACACTACCATCGTGATGTTAGGTCCTTCCTTGATGAGATCTTGCGAAACAGGTGGATTAGACGAAGGTGTTTCTTTGAATACCCTCCGCGTTCACCAGACCTCGCACCACTAGACTTTTTTATGGGGATACCTAAAAGACAAAGTCTACGCTATGTAATCTGCAACAGTCGCTAATTTGAGAGCAGCCATTGAACGAGAAGCACACAAATACCTAACGAATTGTTTCCTGATGTTTGCGATTCCCTTGCATTGCATTGTCAGCAGTGCCTGGACCAGAATGGACGTCAGTTTGAAAACAGGCATTGACAAAACAATAAAATAATGAATGTAGATTCTTTTAAATTTTGAAAATGAAATGTCTTTTAATAAACACCGACTTTACAATTATTTGAAGTGTGTATACATTTTTGGCGGGACATCCTCTATATGTCTAAATGCATTAGTATATAGCATTAAAAACACGACTCCGAAATAATGATCTTTCACTTTTTTCTTCATTGTGCACGTTTCCTGTTTCCTTGCTATTCCACAATATGTTGCGGGAACAATAAAGAACTGAATCTCATGTTATTTTCTCAGTTTTGTTGTCGTTGTTTAAAATTAGCTGCGCTCATATAAAATAACTCTCGTCCTTCTGTATTACGCCTATTTCATTCAGTCAGACATCGTGGCGTATTTGCGGGAACTGGTTAATATTTTAGTAGGTCGTCTGAAGGATTGCTTAATAAATATTTCAAATTTTTTTCCACAGGGGCACCTTAGGGGAAGAGGATCAAGTCGATTATATCGAAACCAGCGCGTAACTGGTACTTATTTAATCGACCCCGGATGGATGAAAGTCAAAGTCGACCTCGGCGGAATTTGAACTCAGATGGTAAGATGGACGAAATGCCACTAAGCATTTCACCCGGCGCGCTTCAAGGATTGGCTAATAATGATGTTTATTATTTCCTTTTCACGACTTACAATAATCACGATAATGAGGTTTAATCTGTAGGCAACAATGTAAATGGAAACCGGGAAATTGCGTTTATATCTTTCACTTTTCTTATCAGAGGAAATAAATTGCTCGACTCTAACGTAAATACCAAGCGTCATTTTATTTTCAACAACGAAGACGATAAAATTGGGGCAGAGTTGTATATGAAATATATAACACGTTTAAAAGGAAATAAACGTTCCCATACATACAGTTGTGTGTATGTATATATATTTGTATGTACTTAGGTGCTTATATACATACATACGCACGCAGGTACACACACACACACACGCACAACAGATATTTATGTGCGTGTGTGTGCGTGCGTGGTTATACATGTGGGAAATATAGCACGTGTTGAGTGATGAGCATTAATCAACTTATAAGTACATATTAATTTTTCGCTTACTTATCTCGCTCACGTGTATACATGCAGGCACACACACGCTTATATACTTTATTGGATATATAGCTTCATGCATTTAACGTGGTAACATGCATACTTGAAAGCTAATACCAAACATCAAACTCAATAAACGCAGACATCGGCAAGTTGTCAGACATAAACATGTATAACGTATGCATATATTCAGGCACACATTCGCACATTCATTATTCCATACATGTAGGCTAACAATTAAACACAAATATTTATGTTAATATCATGATTAATAAGTATATATATATGTATATATATATATATATATATATATATATATATATATATATATATATATAT
>NC_068982.1:1764690-1767140 GCF_001194135.2 Octopus bimaculoides | reverse complement strand
TATATATATATATATATATATATATCTGTAAATAATATGTGACAATTATTCGGCAGCCATGATAAAACTCCGAGTTTTGGATGTCGGGGCGGAAACCCATGCCGCCATCTCTTCAGTTATCTGGCCATCGAAAAAAAATGCTATGAAAATGACCGTTAATAGAAAGGGAAATTACTGTGATTGACCGTTATTAAGACAAAAGAGCTATTAGGATGACCGTTAAGTGAGGGGAGGGAGTAAAAATGTCCATGGTATTCGCGTAAGCGCACAAGTCCATAGATATAGATGCTCGCCCGCACACTCACGTACATGCGCCTATGTGTATATACTCATCCACCCTCACTTGAAACACACGCATGCTCACCCACACATTCGCCAAAAAATATATACATACCCGCACACACGCTCGCACACACACATATGCGCACAACACCCTCGCACACACGCACGCACGGGCGCAAAAATGGTTCATACACAAGTCTATATACGCACATGCACTAGAAAAAAACAGGGCTAAAGACAAAATACAGAAAAATGTAAAAAAGCAATAAGGGTAAAACACGTCTATATACGCACATACCCGAACACACCACACGCACAGAAAAGGTTCCATATACCCGTCTATATACGCACAGGAAAATGCAGGGTGGAATGTAGAATACAGAAAAAATATGTGTAAACCATTTACGAACAATAAACCTATAAAATAATATCTCTATAAATATGTAAAAAAAATATAAAAAATGTATTAGAAATATAAGTAAAACGTATAGAGAGATAAAAAGCTTGTACGTGGACACAATATAGAAAGAAAGTCCTATCTTTAATCTCGGGGGGAACACAAATGTAAAAAATATTTAGCCACATGTGGACAAATATAAATGGATGTGTGTATTTTTCCCTTGTTTACAATTAACTCGGGAAAATAGATAAACAGTTACCAGGGCAGCAAAAAATCACAGAAGTAAAAAGGGCGTAACACCCTGTTTTTAAAGGTAGAAACTCCGGGTTGATGTGAAATATTTTGTATAAAATATATAAATAAATAAATGGAGTTAAATGCAGGTGTTATTCAAATTCTTTTACTTCCGACACATGTTTCGAAGACAACATTGGTATTATTCCAAAGGAATAAAATGGTATAAAACAATGTCATGTTCTCTTCAGGGAAAGAAAGAAATAAACCAAACTCATCAATAAGAAATTTTAAAGGAATGTGATGGATGTGTATAATGATGAACGAAATGCTATTAAGTTTTTTTAAAAACAAAAAACGTTAGACGATATAACGTCAAAGGTAGTCTATAGAAAGAGGGGTAAAGGAAAGAAATAAGCAGAAAATATGTCTATAATGAAAATTTATTGTATAATGTTCATTCATGTGGCGTTCCTTACCTTGAATAATTGCTTCAATGCACCTGGGAAGAGATGCATATAATCCTTCACCATCTTCATAGGTATGAGATGACATTCGTTGTGGCCAAGTTGCCACATCTCTTCCAGATTGTGTGGATTCTTCTGACGAACCCTTCTCTTTAGTTCTGTTCACATTTCCTCGATGATATTTAAGTCGGGGTTCTGACCTGGCCAATCTGAAGGTGTTACCAATACGGTAACACCTTCATCAGCCAAACTCTGTGACATGAAGATCCGTCATGCTGAAAAATCTCACCTTCATCAAAGTCTGGTATCAAATTCAGCAACTGGACGTATTTGGTACTATACAAGTGACCGTCAATTGTAACCAACTTTCTTGAACCATCACTTTTTATGTATCCCAAAGCTTGAGACTCTTACCATCAAACTTCACTGTTTTCGTCGTATAAAGTGGGTCGTTTCGCTTTCTTGCAGGCCTTCTGACAAATTCTCGCATTTTAGAAAGCGAAACGACCCACGTTACTCGACGAAAACAGTCTGATGCTTTGGGGATACATAAAAAGTGATGTTTCAAGAAAGTTGGTTAAAATTGATAGTAACTTGAAATCCACGTAATCTTGAAGAGTTGGCACATTGAAGCCATTATTCAAGGGAAACCACACAAAATATTAACAATGTACAGTAACTTCTTGAAACATTATGTCACATTATATAATAAATTATGTAACATTATGTAATAAATTATGCAACATTATGTAATAAATTTTTATTATAGACATTTTTCTGTTTGTAAATCACTGAATATTGATTGGTTTATGTGAGATGGCCGAAAGCTTTTGCACGGCCATTTTTAGTGGCCTCCACGCTTCTCATCTCATTGAGAACCCCTACTACAAAATATAATAATTAGGTATGGGAATGACTCCAGCAGAGTCAATGTTTCATCTGTAAAGAATGCAATGAGAAACATTCACTTATAAGTTGGCAATTAGTTGAAATTTATAATAGCTTAAAATGGCCTAAGAAAATTACAACACTTTAAAGTGGCATGGTAGTGTGTGTGTAAATATATA
>NC_068982.1:1759080-1764078 GCF_001194135.2 Octopus bimaculoides | reverse complement strand
TATATATATATTGCTCTCGTTAAAAGTATTACAAGATGTATTCTTAACGGTCACACATTGAATCTTGTGAATTCTATATTTGCCTTTTCACAGACGTGCACATTCTATGAATTAAGGAAAAAAAGAATATCTTCAAACTGATGACAGATAAATGCACGACTACACATAATATATTTTAACAAACCCACTGGAGAGAAAGAAACAATAGAATATAAACAAGACGCAAGACTACTTTTAGAACATGAATGCCAAGTATTTAAAGTATTATTGACCGTTAATGCTTCCTACATTTTTTATTCCTAAATACATTGTTAACAGTATACGGTCTGCCTCGGTGCTTCGAAACATTGTGATGACAATGACACCTTCAATGACAAAAAATAACAGCAATTTCAAGAACAAGAACCATAATGATAAATATATCTTTTTATTGTAATACGGGCAAAAAATGGGCAATAGCACAAGAAGAAATTCCAAAATAGCTCGGATTCTACGTTGCATATGCTTCGAAAATATTTTATCGAAACAAAGTAAGAAATAAATAAATGTTGTAAAATGTATTCTGACCTAAAATCAAAATGAACAACATAGACATGGAACATGACATTGTTAATACAATTTTTTATGTAGCCCTTATATCACTTTTGTAAGGTAGCGACCACGACGATATACATGGTATTCGATATTGTGGTGGTGATGGTGTTGCAATACGTTAATAGGATTTTAACGTTCCCCTCAAAGTATCATTGTTAGAAAGTTATGCATACACACATGTACCCTAATTCACATACACACATGTGCCCAGGCACACATGCACACACACACACAAAACATACCTTTTTCAAATGTATGTCTAATAAAGCACTTTTGCTAGAGCCTCCAGACATGGAGAAACAGGCTGCTCTCTTGACCGGAAGAAGGCGTTCAGTGTATTTAGAAATGAATTAACTAGATATAGTGATAAATATTTTGTATGCATATGATGATGACTTAAAGCAGAGCTAAATGACCGTCTTTGTAATTATGTAATAATATTCTTAAATGAGTAAAATCTTCCTTAAGGGAAATAGAAGAAAACGAGTTTAAAAAATGGAATAATACGATTATATTTACGAAGAATAGAAAGAGGAAGGGGAGTTATGCAACTTGAAAATTATTGAACACCATCTAATCTCTTGCAGTACAAAATCGACTCGTAAAATACGATGAGAAGTTAAGAGAAACAGCGACAAACACGAATAAAAACAACTCTTCTCTGTCTTTAAAGGAAGTAGCAAATACAAACAGGTTGCAATTAGTAACATTTGCAAGGAGAAATGAGAGAGAACCGAACTTTAGTAAAAGCTAAAATCCAAACTAAAATTTGATGCACAAAAAACGAAAGAAAAGAAATGTTAAATGTCTAAAACCCAAAACGGAAGGAGATGAAAATAGATTATAAAAATCATCAGGGCTAAGAAGCACAAAACACAAATTGCGCTGAGTTGTCATCGAATAAATTGTAGTTAGGGAGAAATAGCCAGATTATTCTTAACGATGAAAAAGATATATCTAGCGACATTACTCAGTTGAAACATTTATACATATGCTAGCATAATTAAGTATGAACTAAAACGGATACACTACTCCGGGATATGCCACTCCACACTTACAGGAACTCACAAAATTAGTCGCCGTATGATTGTTTTTAAGGTCAACCAGTAATTTCAATCGTATTGTCTCTACTCAGGCAACAAGTATCACTCAAGGAAATGGACAAATTATCCGAAATCAAAAATATCAAAAAGCACAGATTATCAGGACTTCGCGAATTTAAACAGACAGTCATAACAACATACAGAACGAAATCGTAGGATTTTTAAATATATAATGCATACTGGAAATATCACTTCTGTATATATCTTAAATATTACGTAAGCTACACACAATATAATAGAAGATACAAAAGCGAAATCAAATACAAGGATGAGCTGTACTCGGCAGCACATTAAAATTACGTTAAAAATATGTTACTAAATAACAATAATGATGATGATGATGATGATGATGATGACGATGATGATATGATACATTGGTTTCAAATTTTGGCACAAGGCCAGCAAGTTCGGTCGATTATACCAACTCCAGTATTCGACTAGTACTTATTTTATCGACCCCCGATAGAAGGAAAAGCAAAGTAGACTTTGGCGGAATTTGAACCCACAATATAAAAATGGACGAACTGCCACTAAGCATTTCGTCTGACGTGCTAATGATTCTGCCAGCTCACCGCCTTAACGTTATGATACATTGACAATAGACACATAGACCTGCGAACTTATAGGCCTCCATATAATTAATTACAAATCAAGTAGTAAATATGCTATTTCGATTACTGTTTCAGATCCTGGTTTAGCTATCTCAACTAGTAGAAGACTATCTCAGCCGGCACATAAGCAGGCCGTGTTAGGTCATGCTGTTGGCTACTAAACTGTTTGGCTTGTGTTTCTTTTCCCTCGATGAATTATAGAAGAATCCACTTGGTTTTTATCATTTCCATTTCACAAGTGTATAAGCAATTCACTGAATATTTTATATTTACTACCTTTTTTAATCTATAAAAAAAGTTAGATGGCAGTTGAAATTAAATTTAGCTCTCACCTTATCTAATTTACATTTGCCAACTGACAAATGAAGCTGCAATAGTCATATTAATAGAATATTACCAGGTGACAGTATAATAAACTCATAGAAGAAAAGTATTGCCTAAATATCTCTACACAGGTGGAGATGATGAAACCGTCTTGTGCGATGTAATATGGCTGACTCCAATCCCATTAATCGTAAACATGACATCATCCACTATCCAAGGAAGAGGAAGAAAAAAAACATGCTTTTCTATTATTCCTAGTGGAAGGAACAAGAATGTTTGTAAGGATGTACAACTCATTATTTGCCACAGAACGTGACGTCAAGTGATACTCAAATAGAAGATACACAATTTCTTAGAGAAGAAAAGAAACTAAACTCGGCTTTATTGAATGCTGTCATATTGTAATGCCTCTGGCTGAGGTACAGTACGTTTCCACCCGATAAGTAGTTCTTTAAAAAAAATGGAGGTGTGGAAGGGAATAAAATTATGAGACGGAAAAAATACTAAGTAAAGCAAGACACGGTAAGAAATGAGGATACAGTGAAGAGTGTGAGGTGTGAGGTTAATAAAGGTAAGCAAATAACGGAGGAAATGTTCAATAGACAGGGAATACTATGTTATACAAAAGTCATTCTGTTACAGATGAACACTTTGCGTAAAAAAAAAGTAAAAGAGTTGATGAACAAGGATGTTAGTTCTGTGAATAGTTATTGATTTTCTGCATACATATCTATCTTTCTATACTTTTTATTTTAGTTTGCAATTCGTCATCAATTTTTCAATATTAAATTTTTCTTAACACTATTTTGTTTGATTTCTTGACATTAAAAAAAAAATCTTCATATGAATGAGAATGCAAAACAAATATATCTATGGAAACCTTAGAAACGATGTTTACTTTTTTTGGGGAATTTATGGATGCATTTATTTATTTAAGGCAACGTTTATTTTATATTTCTTTAATTCTCCAATATATTTATGGCTTATTTGTTCTAAGAGAATAAATCTATATGGACAGTTATTAACGCTTTCGATATAATATAATTCTCTAAAACATATCGCCACCATTACGATGGTGATTATCATCAACATTACCACACCCACCGCTACCGGCAGCACCATCACATTACTACCACTGCCACTGCCGCGACCACCACTTCCACTATCATCATCATCGTGAATAACTTTTTTTCTTTAAACTAAAGAAATTTGGAATATTGCTTAGATTTTATATTTTGCTTATGAATAATTTTGTATTTAATTTTGAAAGCTTACTTGGGGAAAATATTTTTTTTTGCCCACATCATCAGCAGCCACACACAAGCACAAACACACACACACATGCCTTCATACATGCAGTAAACATTGTATGTTTGAATTTTTCATATCGTCCTATAACCAGCTTTCAACAATTACTTATGCTTGTGTGTAAAATGGAATTTTATTATTTCAATTCTGAATTTAATATGATTTTCCATAGAAAACTGCCATTCTTTTCATTGTAGTACTGAAGTGATGGCAATACCCCTCTTGCATTGCAAGCTTGTAGTGTCGAACAGATGCGTCACTATAATTACATAAGTTTAAGGGCATGGACGCGTTGGATTAACCATTTTGAAGAATCAGGACGAAATGCCATTGAAGTTTCTACAGTTCTTCTAACAAGCAATCATATTACAGTTGGAAAACATAAAAAATGTTATATGAAGATAATAGTCACTTCGTCATTTCGGATTGTTATGCGAATTTACAAGGAAATACTAGAATATATATGCATAATGAGAGTCATTCAAGAAGTTAGAAAAATGACAGCTAATCGCCGAGACAAATCTATTTGTGGATGTTGCGTATTGTAATATTTATAATTTGATTTTGGAGTAAAATGAAGCATATAATTAGGAGGTGCCTTACTTAAACACTTGCTTGCATGGTTAGAATATCTTTAATTTCTCAGTTTACTGAACTTCTTCGATTTTGTCAAATGTCTCGAGATATCTTTCACCTTTTAACTCTCACATGTTTCAGTTGCTCGACTGTGGCCAACTGGGCCACTCTCACGAAGAATTTTGAGTCTACTGAGTGGACCCCAGTACTTCTTTCAAACTATGTTACTTATTGTATAAGTCTCTTTTTGCCAAATCGCTAAGTTGCGTAGAAATAAACACACCAACACCAGTTGACAAGCGATGGTGAGGATCAATCAGAACCACAAAGGAACAAACACAAACACACGACATTACTTCCTAACCACATTGATCTGTCCCCAGGCAGGCCAAAACCTTGTAAGTAGATTTGGTAGATCGAAACTGAAAGAAGCCCGTCATATATATATATGTATATATATATATATATATATATATATATAT
>NC_068982.1:1754743-1758340 GCF_001194135.2 Octopus bimaculoides | reverse complement strand
TATATATATATATATATATATCGAGCACCATCGAGGTCCATGACATTTGAGGTCAGTTCTTAATATATTAGGTGTAGAAAAGTGCATACGTACTTACGTATTTTTATATGCCGTACTCATATGCATTATTTCATAAACCTAAATATTTGAAGCTCTCAGACTTCTCTAGATATAAAGAGTAATGTCTGCGCAGGTTTGTGCAAAATTTGAGAATATCTTTAGTTTCGGGAAGATAGCGACTTGTAGTATGTCAGTCAATGTTTGTTAAATTGCTAAACAAATTGTGAAATCTCAGATTTTGTGTACAGCAAATTAACAGAATTGTCAAGATTTTCAAAGAATCGGATTTGTAAGGTTTCGGTTTTTCAGTAATCACCTGCTCGATGTTGAAATCAGTCGCAGTTTCTTTAAATTGCTAGATTTAATTAATGTCATTACAGTTCTATTTGCAATGTGCCTGAAAGATAAAGGATGATTAAAATATTGTTGTTTAAATTTTCCTTTTGTCCTACATATGTATGGTTCGCAAATTGCTTTAGCTTAAAAAAAAATTGTCTTAGCATTGTATACGAGATTGTGTGGGTAAGTATCGTTGTATTGCATGCAGAATTGGCCTTAGATGATGTCGTTAGTTTATGAATTGCAAAAGTTTCTTTTTATTTTCTTTATCCGTTCATACGTTTGGCAATGCTGGAAGTCACCCGTCACGAAAAGACTTTGTAAAACATAATATATCCTGGACGCGTCAGATTTTGGTTGTAACAGGTTATAGGTAATCCCATCTCTCATCCCCAGTTTCTGTTGCTGTCTTTAATTGAAGTTTCCTTTCTCAAAACAATACTTATTACACGATACAGATATCCTTCTGCACATGATGTTAAGTTGTAATAAGCCGTTTTCTGATGAAATGAATGCATTCAAATTTATTAATTGTAAGTTTTGGCTGAAATGTTTGTGTAAGTATCTTGTGAAATTTACAGCAAGACCTTAGAAATTAATGATGTTTAAAGTAAATGCAATTCATTATGTTTATGACAAAATTTTTCAAACTACTGAAATGTTCTTTTCTTGATGTCTCGAAGATATCTCCATTGCCGTATTAGGAAATAGTCAATGGATCATGTGAATGCTATGTAATGTGTATATATATTTCGTATGTCTAGGATATATTATTTCATATTACCAGAAACTTCAGTGTATCTCTGTGCAACTATTCTAAGACGCATTTTTGCAACGTGCATTACAAAATGTATTTAATTATAGTCTGAAGTGAAATAAACTAAGTCAATTGTAAGGTATCTACGAATGGAAATTTAAATACAGTCGAATAAACTTGATTAATTAATTAATTACTGATATCATTTAATCAGCTATCATTTATGCTACCATTCCATTGTTAGAAGTTACTTGCTTTCCCATGGTGTTATGAACATTACTTAAAACACGCTTGCAAATTATTACGATTTCTTATTTTGACAGATACAAGTTAGAGGAAAAGTTTTCTTAATATACTCTACGTACAAAATACGTGTGAGATTTAGTAAAATGTTTCTCAGATATTAGTTTTTGGGGTGGGGGCACATACATCATAATACAAGTTCATTACAATGGCTTCATATATGTCTGATTATATTCTTATTTAGTAGTGGTTCATATATGCAACAATCAATTTTAATTATTTTGTTAAGGATTATCAGCGAATAATAATGTTATATTCAACTTCATATTGTAATTAATGTCAGACGATACTTTATTTTGATACTTCCATTTTAATCGTTTTTCAGGCAAAAACAGAAATCGTTGGATACGTTATATTTAATATTTAAGAATATGTTCTTATCTTTTTATAATAACGGTAAGGTCCGTTTTAAGGCAGACTTGCAGAAACATATGAGCGCATGCGTATCATAAATCCTCTACTTTCCAATCAAATTTTTAATTATTACATCTGAGAAAGTTTAGGAGTATTGAATGGGGTTTGTGTACAAGGTACCGAGCTAAAATTGGTGTAAAATGTGTTTGTGTGAGTGCATATAAAGACCTTAAGGAAAAATCTAATACTTTGGAGCTAACGACTATGTCATCTTCCGTCACTGAACGAAAATCGCAAACCCTAAAGAAATTAATATCTAAACTTGAAAGTTCTTCCCTTTTGCGTCCGGTGATAAAACATTTATGTACATCTTACGTTCAGTTTCCATTTCCTCACAATACACACAGACTGTGTTTCTGGAAGAAATGGAACAAAATGGTTCTATAAGTGTATAAGATAGAAGACGTATGTATGTATCAGAGAAAGAGAGAGAGAGAGAGAGCGAGAGAGAGAGAGATAGGAAGACAGACAGAGGCATAGGAGAATATTCGAGAATATTCTCTATTGTCACAACAAACATTTGCATATCAATGCAAGGGGATTGGAATTCGTGGTATGTATTTACCACGAATGTTATCACAAATCCGATCGAAGGAAGCGAGTGCCTTTTACCATTTCAGATATGACATTGGATTATAAGCAGCTGACATTTATGATCTGTGGCCTATCTGGCAGTCTCTCATTATTCATCACATTTAATGTTATCTTTTTACATTAGCAGATAAACACACACATTCACAGGTACATGCACACATACAATATATAAACACACATATTGTACACAAACACATACGCATGTCTGCATGTATATATATATATATATATATATATATATATATATATATATATATATATATATATATATATATATATATATGTGTGTGTGTGTGTGTGTGTGTGTGTGTGTGTGTGTGTGTGTGTGTGTGTGTGTGTATGTATGTATGTATGTATGTATGTATGTGTGTGTGTGTGTACTAGCGCATTTGAATATCAATACCCTCTGAGAAACGAAGTCTTAATGATTATAATACGCTAAGCACATAATACACACACACAACATTACAGAAACATACCAAGGTTGCACATATTGAGAATAAACTATATTGTACAAAAATCGAAACAAGTTTTAAATTATTTAATATTCCAAGAAGAATAAAATCGAACTTAGAATGTATTTCAGTGAATCAGGATTATTGTCTTCACCATTCAATATTTCTATAATTTTTATTGGAATATTTTTCTTTACCTGTTTCAGGCATTAGTCTACGGCCATGCTGGGGCAACGCCTTGTCGAATTCTTGTCGAACAAAACAACCACAGTACTTATTAATTTTCTTTGTGTAAAACCTGGTACTCATTTTATCGGTCTCGTTTGCTGAACTGCTAGATTATGAGGATGTAAACACACAAACGCCGGTTGTCAACAGATAGTGGGGGAACACACACACACACACATATATACACGACGGGTTTCATTCGGTTTCTGTCTACCAAATCTACTCGCAAGTCTTTGGAGGCCCGAGGCTATAGTAGAAGACATGCTCCAGTGCACTGAACTCGGAACCCTGTTGTTGGGAGATAAACCTCGCTGCACACAGACACGCCAGAGCTTATGTTCTTTAAAGATGTTCTTTGAGGCATGTATGGAAAATTCTATTATATGAACAAGATTGCTTGAAGAAACCTATTGGTAATTGCAGAAATTCTGACGAATGTTCGTTTGT
>NC_068982.1:1739605-1754659 GCF_001194135.2 Octopus bimaculoides | reverse complement strand
ATATATATTCGAAGTGGCTTGAGATCGAACTTTCAAAGCGCTATATCACCAGCTTTTCCATTTTTATTTAGGGTACAGCCAAGAATCATAGATACAAGTTTAGTTTTGCTAGTTGTAATTTGGAATTTTAAGTTCGATAACTTCACTTTAATATTAATACGCAATAAGGCGGTGAGCTGGCAGAATCGTTAGCACGGCGGGCGAAATGCTTAGCGGCATTTCGACCGTTACTACATTCTGTGTTCAAATTTTGTCGAGATCGACTTTATTTTCTTTCTCTTTTCGAGCACTGGATCGATCTAATCGACTTAAGAAATTGCTACCTTGTGCCCAAATTTGAAGCGAATATTAGGTGGATTATATGAATTTTTGTTATGTCTCAAGCTACTGCTATCTAGCACTTTCCGATGATCTCTACTCAACCGCTACACGTCAGCTACTCAACAGCTCTCCCAACGGTCAGACTACCTCTATTTATATGTCTTGGACGATCCTACTGCTTCGCTTGGGGGTGTCAACACAACAATTTTCTGAAAGATACAGAATTTCTCAAACAAACCGTCTAATATTTTGTGCACGAAATCAATTAGGGTGGACACTTCTGTTACATTCAAAAGCAACTCAGTTTTTTTTCCCTATGCAATCTTTGCTAACAACAGTACCATCTTCATTCGAAATTACACACACAAGATGTTTCTTGGGCGGTGGAACTCAAAATAGTCGAGATCAGACTGAAATGGAATTCCGATTCCCACAAGGTTTCTGATGTCAATGTTTCTGCGAAATCATTTTTTTTTAAAGTTTAGAATTCTTCCAGATTATAATATTTACCGAACACACTCTTACGATATTTATAGAATAACATTCGTACACCATTAAAACCATTTTGTCCAGTGATGTTGCTCAAATCTTCAAACAATAGAGAGAAAATCGCTTGTAACAGAAATATCCGAATACTTTATTTCATTAATCCACGTGTATCATTTTATGGTCCCACGCGTATAACTTAGAGGCCATTACCAAGGAAATTGTAACACTCAATGCTACAATTAATATAAATACTTTCTATATGTACATTTAAATGTCTCCCTGCCTGCCACTACCATTCCTTCCATTGTACACACATACATACGTGCATATATATATATATATATACATAGTTCAGCAAAACTTAGATTCAGGTGAATATGATACTTTAGTTTAGGCACCAGAATTTAGTACGGTATTATCCATACAATTTCAAAGTAAAGTGATAGAAATCAAAATAAGCAACAAGGATATCCAGAGGTAATGCAGTACGAACGTTTCATGCAACTCCATTTAATTAAATTCTTTCTCTTTGTGCAGCTGAAGATTGATCTGCATTTTAAATTGATGTAATGATTACATTGTTCAATTAAATGGAGTTGCATGAAACGATCGTACTGCATTACCTGTGGATATACTTGTTGCTTATTTTGACATTATATATATATATATATATATATATATATATATATGTGTGTGTGTGTGTGTGTGTGTGTGTGTGTGTGTGTGTGTGTGTGTGTGTGTGTGTGTGTGTATGTGTGTGTGTGTGTGTGTGTGTGTGTTTGTGTGTGTATGTGTGTTTATACATACATACATACATACATACTCAAAGTAGTATTCATCACAGACAAGGCCGATGTCGAAAGGTTAGAGGAATATATATATAATAATACACAATTATGTAGATTAACTAGATTAAAAATAATTCATGCCATTTATCTTGAAATTATTGTTCCATGATTTGATTTAACATGAAATTGTTCCGCCACTCTCAGACGAAAGAATAAATTTAAATAATATAATTTCCTAAGAATTGCAAAGAAATTTTTGCACTTGCGCCATGTGTCTTTTTCGTTATCATTCTTCAGATAGTCAATTCAACTGGGATAAGTTTTCATATGCTATTCCATTGATGAACGTTCGACACTTGCTTATGCACGAAAGTGTTTATAGACTACAAACACGCACAAAATACAACATCGATATATTTTAAAGTGATTTCTTTTAATCCTCTGACCAAAATCATATAAACATGAATTATTGAATGCCCAGGGAATATGAATTACGCAATCAACTTCATTGATCGCGGACAGTTCTTTCTGTTATAAGTCGCCGTACATTCAGAGCCGAGTGCTTCTGCATCTGCTTATATTTTCATCTTAAAATGAAGTAAATGTTTATTTCGGAAATCATATAAATATGAGTCGTTATGATGGAAGCAGAGCGGAAAACTGTAAAGCTGCCTGGACGATGCTATTATTTCAGATATTTCATTTGATGCATAAGAGTTGTGCAATAAAATGAAGTGTTTCTCTGTTGCACGCCTTTCAGAGTAGGTTTAATGATATAAAGGGAGCTGTTACGAGTTGCGTGTCGCAATATATATTCCATCATATTGTAAACAAAATAGATTGGAGTTTATCAAGAAGCGAACGTGCCTCTGTAAATTTGATTGAAAAATATATTAATATTTATTTTTCACGTCTCCTTCCTAAACATTGATCGAAAGGAAAATTAGTAAATCAGTTACGCCTTTTATCTCCTCCACACTGCTCATCTCCATCTTACACTTAATTGAAATATATACATCTCGTTGCTAATATGCAAAAGTATCGTAAGTCCAAAACGTTGCTTTTTCAGAAAACGAAAAAATAGTTTCACCGTTTCATTTCTTTTTACATTAGCAACAGTTTCAGCTTAACAATAATACTTTGTTAGATGCATAAAATCCTAACTCCATCTATGTGTGATATTTTCAGTCAAAAATATTTTTGCAAAACTGTCGTATGTAGGACTTACTACACTTTTGAAAACAAATGCTAAACCGCTGTACTACACTTTGACAATTTTTATATCTTGGAATCTGAAGAAGTTTGAGATACGATAGTTTGACTATAAGAACCGGCTGTTGCCAGCAAAATTAAATATTGAAAAGAAACGCATTTGGCTAAATTTGGACATACGGCAGATTAAATTAAAAACAACTATATATAGGAGGTGTATGGGTGTGTGTGTTAACGGTTTTATTTCAACTTTTTTTCAGGAAAACGTCAACATATTGGTGAACAGTCATCTCCATTGGATGGCATGCAGATTAAAGTTGTAGTTGAGAAAAAAATAGCTGACATGGGGGACTGGAAGCCATCTGAATATTGGAAAAGAATTTTGTGTCATGATGATTCATGCTAAGTGTCAAAATACCAATATCGCTGTTGTTGCTGAATGTTTTGTGAACACCTTGTAAAACATGAACAAGTTTATGCAGTAGGAAGGGACACAGCAGGTGCTCTGACTGCGTCCGCATGCCGCAGTTTATTCAAGAATTACAGTACAGGGTCTTCGGTGCAATGCAGACGATTAGGTGAAGATGCTGGAAGCTATAGTGAAATCTTGGCTGAAGTCGGTTACTGCTGAAAGGCCATATCTGTGGCAGTAGGATTCGGAAAGTGTCAGAAGTGGCTATCGGAGGACTTGTAGTACTTCACCAGCCCCAATGTCTGGTCTTCCAACTCCCCAGAATGAAATCCCATGGAATACACAGCGTAGTGTGTTGTTGACACCATTAGCTATGCCTGTAACACCAAGGACAATCTTGTGGACAAAATCAAGGAGGAGTTCGAAGATTTTTCCCAACGACTCACTGAGGACCGCATGCACCCGGACCCAGAGCCGTCTTGAGATCGTGAATGAAACTGAGGGTGGCTTCCCTGAGTAAATGAAACTGAGGGTGGCTTCTCCGAGTAAACTATTATCGTTTAGCTATGATGTGTCCGATATAATTTGATTTACTTTGGATGGGATATTCTGCTCATTTTTTCTTTAATGGAAAACAGTCAAATTTAGCCCGAACACACTGTTGTGCGTGTTCGTGCGTGCGTGCGTGCGTGCGTGCGTGAATGAATATGTGTGTGCGCATGCGTGCGTTTGTATGTGCAAGTATGTATGAATGTACATTAAATTTCTTTCCTTTTTACATACCATCACCTGTATCTTTTTACCTGATTTTCGTTTTGACATCCCGGCATTAAAACGAGTTTTATGAATTATAAAACATTTCCTTCGATAAAAATATTGGTCACTTCTAACGACGTTGTGATTTCTCGCTTTTTCAGAATTTTCTACAATTCATTTCGTCTCTTCTCAAATCGACATTATTCTTCTGCAACTCTTTGTTTTTCATTCCGTCATTGTTGTCCAGGTATCTTAACCGAGAAATTCCAAAGAACCACTTGTGAGAGATTCTCTTGCAATGAAATAATAACCACTCTAATACCACCAACTATTGATACTTGTTTCTGCTGCTTTAATGTTGACTTACACACATATATACACACGCGCATATGCACAGAAATATGCACCGGTCTTTGTGTGTGTGTATCTGTGTGTGTGTGGATTTTATATATGCTAAAACAAATCAGCTTCTTCACACATTTAGTTTTTTAACTCCTTGTTAATCTTTGAGTCCTAAAACGTCAAAGAAAACAGATTTCACACATTATTATAATAAATATACCGTAATTTCTTTCTTCGTTAGGTCTCTAAAGATTTCGTGAACAGAATAACGTGTAATGTCTTCAGATACGATTGTAATTTTATAACAGGGGAATTATATTTCAAATGTGAGCATTTATCAGTAACAATTAACGAAAATTAATAACACTAAACTATGGCTTCTGATATCGATTTCTAACATGGGAACAAGGTTTCATATAGTCTCCCATACTGAAATGCAACAGAATTATTCTGTCTTAAGAGAACTGACGAAATGATATTCAAGAATTCAAAAGTTATGTGTTTATATTCATCGGTAAAAAACCGATTGTTAGGTAGTTCAATATGTACATGCGTGTGCGCGTGCTTGCTGAAGCATTCGCAAGCATTCGCACATATACATACGTAAGCCACATACAAATACATACACAGACACACAACCACACATATACGTACATATGTGTGTATGTGTTTGTGCACACACACACACACACCTATTCACACTTACACGTATGTAATCTCTTTATTTGGCACTACGGCCGTAACACAGAGGGGACAGCACAAAGACAGACAGAACATCGCAGTGGGGACAAAAACATAAAACGAATGAAAAATGGTAAAATGTAGAATGAAATCGATGGTGATGAAATGGCTGCCTGCGTCCCACTCACATGCAGAACCATTTGAACTGTCTTACTCTTCCGTTTATAATCTTTTTCAGTGTTTTTTCCTTTCTGTTTTATTTTTTTCCTCTTTTTTTAAACCACAATTTACTCTCTTTTTTTAATATCTTATATATGGCTCTATTTCCCTTAGTTCAACTACTGGCGGTAGTTCATCGGACTCCACCACGAATCCTAGTGGTTCAACATTACATTTGTCTTGCAACCTGCTATACTTTTCCTTATCGATCAAAATTGCTTTCACACTTACACGTATATATTCGAATCCTGTAGCGGATACAATTTTATGGTAAATAAACATTAGCTTTGTATAATATTTTAATAGAAGTTATATAATTTTCGTCATTAATTCATAATTCAATTATATTTTTTTCTTTTTCATTATAGGAAGCATCAAGCATGGGATCTGGTATCTTAATACGTTTAGGCATCCGTAGTATTAACACACCTACTACAGAAGTAGTTGAAGATTTACCAGAGAAAGGAACAAAATACTGATGTATGTCAAAATATTTTCAAGATGAAGTAAAATAGATTTGAAGATAACTGACAACGGAGTCACAGATCAGGAAAAAGTATTGCGTTCAATTGGACTCAAGAAATTTCTCTTAAATTTTCTATTTCAAATTTCATTAATTCATCGCTTGCTCCGCGCGCGCTCTCTTTCTCTCTCCCTTTGCTTACATACGCGCATATATGCACATATATATATATACGTGTGAGTGTGTGTGTGTTTGTGTGTGTGTGTGTGTGTGTTTGTATGTATGTGTGTGTGTGTTTGTATGTGTGTGTGTGTGTGTGTGTGTGTGTGTGTGTGTGTGTGTGTGTGTGTGTGTGTGTGTGTGTGCGTGTGTGCTATTAAGAAAATATTACTCAATATGTATCATTGTGATTACATGCCTTTATCGTTTATTGTCTTCGTCTTTGAGACATTCGACTTCGGTCGTGTTGGGGTACCATCTTAGTGGAACGAATTGATTCCATTACTTATGCTATCCACTCTCGTCTCTACTGAGAATTGAATGCTGAAGCTGGTGCATCATCGTCAGAAATTCGTAATACTTCATATGTCGACAGGTGCACTTCAGAGTAAGGGAGAAATGAAGAGGAGAATTAGACAGGTATGTTGATCATTTGTGTCACAGGTAAAGCAAACTTGGTATTGATGGAAAATAGATTGTGTTCCATTTTGCATACACCATCTCAACTGATAATACTGCCTATAGCAGTATTATCAATCGCCCTCTTCTTAACACGCACAAGACCAGACAAATATTTAAAATATTTGGCACAAGGAGAAAGAGGATAAGCCGATTAAATCAACCGCAATGCTCAACCGATACTTATCTTATGGGTCCCAAAAGAACGAAAGGCAAAGTCGCCCTCGGCGGAATTTGAACGCAAGACGTAAAGTCGGACGAAATGTTGCTAAGGATCTCGTCAGGCGTGCTAACGATTCTGCTCACTCATTCCCCACCTATATTAAAAATCTCCAAGATTTGATAAAGATTTTATTATGCAATAAAAAATAATATGAATATACATAAATCTTTCTGATGTTTTTCTTGGCACACATGAATGTTAAGAAAATTACAGAATGGGCTTCTGTGACGTTCATGCCTTTGCTATAGTAACATAAACAAATTGAAATTATTTCAATGCAAACCGAAACGAAGTTCTGTTTGCGACTCGATGATAAATTCCCACACAGTCTACATCGTTCAACACTGAACAAGTATTTTCTGTGGTGTGATGTATGCATGGTTTGTATGTTAGGGAAAAGTGGGACCGTACTTCCTGCCTTCTTTATTTACTTTGATTTCAAAGTAATGAGAAACGGATAACGAATTAAGATTCAAACAAATACATAATACGGATAATAAAAGCTTTTGTGTAGGTAAGACATGAAGCATAAAATAGAGACAATGATGAAAGGATTGCATGAAGCGATTTATAACAGTAGTAGCTGTATCTCGTGGAAATACAAGACTTCTCATCAAAGGACCTCAGTAGCCAAGCAATTATTCTTTTGTGACACCATAAAAATATAATTTAATTTACAGTAGGACTAATATTTTGCTTTAAAGTATGCCAAATATGCAGAAAATTGAAATTACATGTTAACTATGAAATAAATTGAAAATAAAATCAGACATTAATTATGCATAAAGAAATAGTTAACCCACTCGGATTGAAGTGGAAAAATGCTTCTGGCTTGCTTCGTGATAGGAGCTCACTCTCACTTCCATAATCCGAAATGACTCAAAGCTACTCTGCAGCTTGGGTCTGTAGTAAAGAAAACTTACAAGTTCATTTTCATTTATCACTATAATCAATTTTATTTTCAAAATCAGAGGAGTCTTTCTTGATATTAATACATTTATCGATACCGTGATGTCAGTGAGAGAATCGGCCAATACGCCCAGCGAACTTTCTTCGACTCTCACATATTCTAAGTTCAAAACCTGCTGAGGTAGTTGTGCCTTTCCTCATTTCGAGGTCGGTCAAGTGAAGTACTTGGATCAATGGAATTGACTAGGCCTCCTCCACAAAATGTTAGACCTTCGTTTTACTTTACAAAGAATTATTATTATCAACGTTGAGTTCGAGTGTTTTTACCGGACGCTTTCATTACTCTGCTGAACGCAGCTCAGCAGACAGAGCGGAAATGAATTTCTCGAATTCGGTTTCGTATAATTATTTGTTCTGATGAAATTCGATACGTAACTGTACTTTAAATAATGTGCACAATTCCTAGTCCTGCAGCTCTTTATATATTCTGCATATAATCAATAGGAGACTTGTCAGAGTTAAGCTATCAACTAAAATAGCGACGTGGAAACGCAAACGACATTTGTTCAGTTTCTGCGCGTGCCTCGTATCTATAATATATTGATTCTAAGGCGGGGGAGGGAGCTGATAGAAAGGTTAGCACGCCGGGCGAAATGCTTAGCGGTATTTTGCCTGTCTTTACGTCCTGAGTTCAAATTCCGCCGAGGTCGACTTTGCCTTTTATCCTTTCGGGGTCGATAAATTAAGTACCAGTTGTGTACAGGTTCGATCTAATTGACTTCCCCCCTCCCATCAAATTTCGGGCGTTGTGCCAAGAGTATAGAAGAATATGTATTGATTCAAAACTATACGTGGAAAGCTTCCTTACTTTTAAAGTAATAATCATAAAATCATGTTATATGTGAATAATACTGCGTACAATGTCTTGTGTAATTCTAATCACATATCCCTGGTACCGAACTAGAAATTGATAAGAGCGATGAAGTTCTCGGGGAAACTCAAGCCGGTGAGGTGGAATTAGCTGGTCTAATTCGGAGAACTTTTGCGTTGGACCGTGGAATTGTCACCATGTGGTACTCGACGAGATACGTAGAGCGTGATGAAGCCGATCTGCATTAAACAATGATACAGAAACGTTTTGAAAAGCTGTCCTCGAGTATAGTGCGATATTAGCCATCTGCTGAATCTATCATGAGAATTCTTAAGAAAATGTTTATATCATGTTCTTCTTTCTATTGGTTATTACCAAAAACAGCTGACTGATGGGTATGGCTACAAGGATTTGGAAGAGACAAGTTTCTGTTTCGTCAGGTACTCATCGACTTTTCGAGATCCACTTGGGAACAAGAGAGTAGAGAGGCCAGGGCTCACCCATAGAATCTTTTGTCAAATGACTGGGGACTGTTTCAAAAATGGTTCTATTCTAAGCATGCAGTTGTAGGTAGGAAATACCTGATAGCCGGACTCTCTGCCATTAGTGGTTAGTATGTGCCTCGATACGGGGGCAGGGTTCAATGAATGACCTTAGCTGGAGGCGTTATTGTATCAAGAGGTCAGTCTCAACATGTGTTTATATAATTGTTGACTCTCTGTCGCTTTCTCTCTCGTTTCCCACAACTCCTCTTTTCTCTCACCTTTTAAGGTAAGCTTCCATACAATTTATAATTTGTTCATGTAACACTTGCCTTGTTAAGTATAAGAAATCACTACGCCATATGCCCGTGGGAATATGGCGTAGTGTTTAAGAGCGCGGGCTACTAACCCCAAGATTCCGAGTTCGATTCCAAGCTGTGAACTGAATAATAATGATAATAATCTCATCGAAAAATACCTTAAGAATGAGAACCCCGGTTCGAAATTTCTCCAAGACACCCGATGAAGGCTGGAGGGTATATCAGCCGAAACGTTGTGTTAGCAACAAGCAAGATGAGGACAAATATCCATCAAATGTAAATAATGTATAAGAAATCACCATGGTAATCATGATCATATTCATCGTTATTATAGATATCATTGTTATTATGATACAAATCTTTTAGAACGTGCCGTAGTAAATAACAAAAATAAAATAATTATAACACTTTTACGCACCCTGTTAATATATGAATACTCTGATGTGTTAGACGAGAAAATGCGAGACGAACTTTGTGGTCTGAGCGGAAGTTTTCCTAAAGTATTTTTATTCTATTATTGCCAAGTTCCAACTATTCACGCTTTGTGGGTCAGCATTGATTGGGAATTACTGTTTCAAAATGATACTAATTCTTTCTTAAATTTGTGAATTACTCAAGGGATGATAAATTTAAAGAATTCCCGTACAGTGATTGTGGATGAGCAACATTGCAAAAAATTGCACCTCCTGAATAGATTTCCTGTATGCAGCATAAAATTCTTCAGTCGCAAACATGTAGTAAGCAGATATTAGAACTACTCACTCAATCCTTGTCCACATTCACAATTTAACCATTGATTGTTTGCATCAAGACGCTTACAACTATACACATTGTTTTTTTTCTCTATCTGTCTCCAATGGCCATATATTCACAGATAAGTCAAAATATATATACAACCTAGATATGCGAACTCACATTAGACATCAATATGTCAAACAACATCACCAAGAAATACAAGGAGATAAACTTCAATACGTAAATATTGTAACACACACAACTAAATATAGATCACACGTAAAATCTCTATCTATCTCTCTATCTATCTATCTTTCTATCTATCTACCTCTCTCTCCACCTCTCTCTCTCTCTCTCTCTCTCTCTCTCTCTCTCTCTTTATATATATATATATATATATATATATAGATATAATCTCTAATTGACAGTACGGAAGACTTATAATCGTATTTCTAATTAAATTATGGTTAATTGTCCCTAACGTATACGCACACACTCACACACGAACACACACGCACACACAGGTATAGACGTAAATGCATGCGCAGATATGGTTACATACCACATAAAGACAAACTGAAATAGACAGAAGACTGTAGGAGAATAGAAAGAAGAGTCGCTGAAGAGATCACAGAATGTGCGACTAAAATCTTTGATAGGAAAGATGCGTGTTTATTGGCAAAACAAAGAAAGAAAATCACTCTCCGCAAATATATATATATATATATATATATATATATATATATATATATATATATACGTAGGCGCAGGAGTGGCCGTTCGGTAAGTAGCTTGCTTATCAACCACATGGTTGCAGGCTAGAGTCTCACTGCGTGGCACCTTGGGCAAATGTCTTCCACTATACTCTCGGTCTGACCAAACCCTTGTGAGTGGATTTGGTAAACGGAAACTGAAAGAAGCCCGTGTATATATATATATAAGTGTGTATGGTTGTGTGTCCGTTTTTGTCCCCCCACCACCATCACTTGTCAACCGATGCTGGTGTGTGTATGTACCCGTCACTTAGCAGTTCGACAAAAAAGTATAAGTCCTGGGGTCGATTTGTTCGACTAAGGGCGGTGCTCCAGCATAGCCGCAGTCAAATGACTGAAACAAATAAAAGAATAAAGAATATGGATCCGGGATGGCCACCACTGGCAAGAGCACAGATGTCGCATAGGATCTCTGTTTCGCGGAGGTCTTGTGGCATTTAATGAACCTTTATGCATTCCACTCACCGAAACACATCTAAAACTCGACATCGCAAATGCAGAAATATACCAAAACATGTAACGTTGCGAAGCGACAGAAAAGACAGAAATGATGATGAAGTTACAATGTACATCCGTCAAAACCTCACGATGCTTTTGTCCTACCCTTTGACCGGACCAAAATACGAGACAGTACAATTTTTTTTACTTTTCGGTGATCTCTTACCAGTATTTTTTGTATTTCTATGGTTGTTTTTTTTTTTTCAAGCTCTGACACAACAGTAGACTTCTCATTCGAGGTTCGATCACGTTTCCAACCTATAATGACACTTAAACTGGGTACCAGCCTAATAATTTGGGACAGCAGAAATGTTGCTGCTACACTATAATGGCCGCCTTTTGTTTTCGTCTGCGCAGATCCGATTTATTTTAACAGAATGTACGCAGATAGATGTTGCCAACAGTCAGTGGGAAAACAACTGGTTTTTAACGAATATACATTTATTTATTGAGATAAAGTTGATTAGCCTAATAATGTGGGACGCAGTGTAAAGTCTGTCTTCTTCCCGTTACAAAAAGAAAAATGCATAGCCACCAACGACGATGCAAGCTTCGTGCTAATTTGTTCTGACGATTGCACACAACTCAAATAAGTCAATAGTATTAAGTGCCTGTAAGGGAAAACCCGGGTGTTCATGCAACAAGCTTCAAATCGTAATCAAAAGTACCGAAGCCAACAAAGCTTGACTTCCTCGGGACATGGGTATTTCGTATATCTTTCATGGAACGCAAACTTGGTCAAAGAAAGATGAGCTTTATGGTCATCTTGATGCTACATACACGGAGCTTCTCATCATTGTTCAAGATATTTCGTGGTGTTTTGTGAGGCACCAAAAGAACATTTCTAGGCATATCTCGCACATCTCAAGCATGGCTACTGAACATAGGTTAAGTTTTGTTGACGTCTGTCATCGCGGTGAAAGATTCAATATTTCGGATGGTTTATCTCGGATATATTTTTAATCTCATTGATTATGATGAAAACGACGCAGCATGGACAAACGAAATACGTTTGCATCTGCCTGAATGAAGAATTTTAGTCCTTAACCTTCCCTTCGGTCGCGTTTCGCGTCGTTTGTAATATGGTGAAGCGAAATACCGTGTTGTTCTTAATGAGTTCCTTTGTCACTTAATTTTGTTTTCGTTTGACTTTGTAATTAAAGATATTTTATTATATATTTAAACAAATAAAATGTGCCAACAGAAAGAACTGAAATGTACCCATGTCATGAGCTAAAAGTGACTGAAGGGAATATCTACTGAATGCCACAAAATAACAACCAAGAAGTGAAATTTTCTTTTTCAAGAGAAAGAGATAAAATATGCCTTCTGGTAATTATTAGCAACTTTCAAAGAACCAGCGAGATGATTTCGAGAAATCAAAAGTTGATTTCACTAATTGAAATTGTATTCTTAGGGGGCGGGGATCTAAAATTTGTTTACAATGTATCAAGTGAACTCGAGGCTTAAGTAGACTAATGAATAAAAGCGGGACCCAATAGGCCAGAACATGTCTATGGCACTACCACTGCCAGAGAACTATTATCGGATTTTATTCACATAAATAACACGCAATTATGACCCTATCGAACATCTGTCCAAATCGCGAACGTATTCGCCTCAACAATGATTGCAACACAAACATAGTCTTTCCTATTCAGGTCTAGAAAATTCTTTCAAAACCATAATGTTGTACTACTCTTATCACTGGAGTGATGCTGCTACTAAACATGCAAACACAAGCAATTCCTACGCCGTCCCAGAAAAAATATAATGAAAATAAATCCACCTGAGTGATTGCTGTATAGTCGTTTGGTAACATAGTTCACTGGTTAAGGCGGCGAGCTGGCAGAAACGTTAGCACGCCGGGCGAAATGCTTAGCGGTATTTCGTCTGCCACTACGTTCTGAGTTCAAATTCCGCCGAGGTCGACTTTGCCTTTCATCCTTTCGGGGTCGATTAAATAAGTACCAGTTACGTACTGGGGTCGATCTAATCGACTGGGTCCCTCCCCCAAAACTTCGGGTCTTATGCCTAACCACTTGTTTCGTTTATTACAGTGGTCTCTGCTTCTGGAGTTAATTCGTGTCACGCTAAAGTTTCGTCGACCCTTTCAACTAACTTGTTTCTCACCTTTCATTACCGGCACTAACCACTACGCCTAATATTTTCCTTTATAAATCATCAACCCCGTAGAATTTCGTTTAGTGCGTTCCTCTCTTGTAATCATCGATATGCAAAAGGAACCTATATCTCCCCTTTTAAGCAAGCACATATCTACATACGCACAGACATACTAGTAGACTTCGAGGACTTTGCGGACGGAGGCAAATCACTGAGAAGGACGCGAATAACGACGAAACGACTTTGTCAAACAACCGATTGTTTATTTAATCTAAACATTAAACATACAATCTATTACTTTGTTGGTTTTACATTTAAGCAATTGACTAACAATAATAAAATTATATTGAACCAGTGCGTGTGTCATAAAGTATTTTCAGTATGACCCTCCCAAAATACAAAATCAAAAAGCAGGATAAACCACGTTGTTCAATTTGATTTACAAAGCAGACCCAAATTTTTCGTCTCCACCCTCACTTGACACTTCTTTAGAAATATGACAGCTGCTGTGTTCAGAGATGTCTTCGCTATGGAATTCCTAGACACGAACCAGTGACGTCTAGACATGAAGACCTTCAAAATAGTGATGCGTGCAGCTGCAAGCCGCATTACGTGATTTTAAGTAGAAGCTAACTAACTCGCTGTGAGATGACACCACACTTAACTGTGTTAGACCAAGTAAATAAACATCGTCACACTTATCCATGCAAAGTGCTTATAATATATGTTGGGTAGGTTATTTGAATAAAATTTTGGTCAGCTCACTGAAGGGTATATCAAGTAGCTGTGGAAAAGAAAACAGCTCTGCACACATTTTCTGTTGATAGTGGGTGACTTCAAGTTGTTGGTTTTTATGTCAAAACAACGGTTTACAAAATACCTGTCACATTGCTTCATAAAAGGAATTTATAAACATACTCAGTACCGAATAATGACATGGGAAAATGTCCCAGGGATGCCATCTGCCAGAGAAAACATATACATATGTCTTTTTGTGGAGAGATCATCGGATGACGTTTGTCACTCTCCACTCATACCATAGCAACTGACGACAGATACATGCATTCGATTTTCTCGCAGACCCTATTTGATCCCTGATTTTGGCAAAAGGTCAGCTAAGTGAAGGAAGAGGGTTTGTCGACATTAGACAAGTACTTAACTCTATAAACACCGGAATGATAAAAGCATTGTTGTTACAGGTGGGACTTGGATTTACTTCTAAGGAACTGGCACAGTGCCGCTAAACATTTTCCAAACAATTCTGATAGCTCATTGCCTTTCCTTTTTCGCCCCTATTCTGTCTTTTTCTTTTCGCTTACTCTTCTCTTTTTCTTATAACCTTTCCTTTTCTCTTCTTAACTCACCTTTCTCTTTCACCTCTAATTCTCATCTTCCTTTTCTTTTTCTTACACCTCTTTATATTTTCCTTTCGTTTTCTTTCTGTTACTCAACTTTAGCTTTTCTTCTTCATTCTCTTTTGCTTCTTCGTTTTCTCCCCTTTCTCATATTTTCTGTCCATCACCAGAACTGCTGTCAAGGAAACTATTTCTCCATTTGCAAATCCCATCAGTCATAACTTGTCTGGAGATCCTGTGCTATAACAGACGGAACTCAGAGTGGCAAGAGACTGACTCGACAAAACCACATACCGCATTATATCATTAATCCCTATCATGGTAGGTATAAAATTTTTCCTCTCTCAGTTATCAGTATATATACATACATATATATATATATATATATATATATATATATATA
>NC_068982.1:1723681-1739225 GCF_001194135.2 Octopus bimaculoides | reverse complement strand
ATATATATATATATATATATATATATACATATATATATATATAATTGAATAAGATAGAGTCAACAAGAAGGAGTACGCTAGGACATTTATTTGCAATCACTACAATTGTTTCTACGCAACGTAGTTCTCCAGGCTTGCAGGGATTTGGTTATGTAATATGAGCTCTAGATGTGTTTTCTCAGGCGATGTATAAATATTGTCTACATAAATTCAAATTGTATGTATGTGTGTGTGTGTAAGTGTGGTATACGTGTGTATCTGCGAGGTCGGTGCAATAAGTGCCTGGCTTAAGAAAAAGAACTGGGAATCAATCGGTTCGACTAAAACGTTCGATTCTGTGCCCCAGCATGGCCGCAGTTCGTTGACTGAAACAAGAAAAGGATGTATATACAACACGAAAACATCACATTTTATCGAAAGACTCGCCATGTTTTGTTTCAGCAGAAATAACATTTGATAATATTCGTAATGCAAAAATTAAACAGAAGTTCTATAGTCGTGCTGAGCCAATATGATTCTTGCCTTTTTTGTTGAAGAAACAACAAAGCTTGGTGGAAATTTATGCGGGATATAAATGAATTAGCATTGGTGGATGGCTCAGGACAATTTTAATAGAATTTTAAGAGGTTTTATTACACCCTACGTATCAATGGATTCAGTACGTAAACAAATTATCATTTTTCATAGAAGATACCTTTCCTTATTTGTCTTATTTTTTCCATTTTCCAGCGATTGCCAAAACACTTTGAGGAGGATATTTTCTACATGAAATTGGAGTCCCGTCACCATTTTGCCTTATTCCTATAAATACATTTTTATACGAAATGAGTCTCATTAAAATAATTTTCCAAGAAATATGTGTTTTATTATCACTGCTTAATAGCTTTTCTTTTTACTTTACTTTTAATACAATATTTCGATAATTATTCCTTCGAATTAATGGGAATTTGTTGTTGTTAATCCAATCTAAACTCTGATTATTCTCAAGATAATGGCTTAATTATAAAACTGTTTATTTCACTAAAGCAGGATTCAAATTTAAGTATCGAAGTTAATATCAGCAATTCTTTGAGAATAGAAAGCAAAAATATATTGATGACATAATAAGAAGCCTTAAGTTCTGTCGGCTCTGTAACATATTGGGCCTGGGTGAAACTAGTTGAATATGGTAATGTGATTAAAAGAGGGAAACTTGTAGATCGCTTCCTTTTGCCGGCAAAGATCAAAATTTTCTTTAAAGCCCGAAAATTAATTCTAATTTCTATTTTCTAAAAAATCATCTCCAATGTTCTTTGAGTATAGTTAATAGTGATAGTTAGTTTCTGTCTACTTCAAATAAGAAATATCAAAACGCATTTGAGTTATTTCCCTTATGCCTTTTTGGTCATTGCAATATTTGCAGCCCGTTGTCCATTCTGAATCGTCGACAGCGCCAGATAAAATAAGTCTTGCAACACCGACTTGGTTTTCCGTAGAGTACATACATTTCTAAACAAATATGCCCGTGCTATATAATAGTTTTGTAATTACATGGTTCTTGGTTCAAACAATTTGTGCTGCACAAAACGTTTCCTACCATAACCTTGAACAGAGCGAAGCGTAGTTAGTAGAATTGGACAGATAGAAACAATGTGGCAGCACTTTGGCTGTAATTGTTATTCCAAGATTTTAGCAGAGTTATCTCCGTTGCAAGCATGTGCATCATTTTTCTCTCCATCCCACGCAAGTCCCTGATGTACAAAAATTGCAAAACAATTTCCGTTATTTCTCTGAACAAACCATAAAAATAATGAAAATTAAAGAAAAACACTGAATTGATCTTTTCTCCAAAAAATTGAAGAAAGTGTAGAATAATTAATTCACGCTCAATTAAAAACAAAGTAAATATTAAATTACAGACACAAGGCAGCGAGCTAGCAGAGTCGTTAGACAGGTCAGGAAGAGTCATGGGTGGCAGATCCGAGAAGTAAGAACGAAATCTGGTGATACACGGATGCGGTGAGTCGACTGGTGCCAACATTTGGCCAGGCAGCGCCAAAGTGACACCGTACAAGAGTCCGGTGGCAGAGTAGCCCATATCCGCCTTAACAGTGGACCGGCAACCTAGGAGAACGATAGGAAAAAATTCGGTCCATCGTTGTGCATCTGAGGTAGCGCGAAGTGCAGCCTTTAACTGCCCATGCAATCTCTCCACCATTTCATTCGAAGCTGGGTGATAACTAGTCGTATGAATGTGTTGTACGCCCAGCAGCCGTGACAGTTCACGGAAAAGGAGGGATTCGAACTGGCATCCATGATCAGTGGTGATCCTGGAGGGGATGCCAAAGCTAGCAATCCAGCCTGAGATGAGAAGGTCGTCCACGTAAGCAAAAACGAAATTCATCTCACGAACGACTTCATCAATGAACCGTTGGAAAGTGCTGGCGGCATTGTGCAGACCAAATGGCATGGATAAGAACTCGAACGAGCCAAATGGAGTGGTTACGGCCGTTTTCGAGATGTCTGCCGATTTCACTGGTATTTAGTGGTATGCACGTACCAGGTCAATCTTGGGGAAAACGGTTCATGAAAAATCATGGCATTTATGCTTAGCGGCATTTTGTCTGTCTTTACGTTATGAATTCATCATTTCGGGGTCTATAAAATAAGAACCAGTGGAGCTCTGGGGTCGTTCTTCTCGAGTTAGCCCTTTCCCGAAATTTCTGGCCTTATGTCAAAATTTGAAACTAATAATTATACAGACACTGAATCGACAAACAGATTTTAATATGCTATTGAACATTAAGAGTCAAAAACTAAAACTGCTGATATTCTTTACGTGTTAGCCAGTCTAGTCAATATTGGTTACACTTATTTAAATGTTTTGTTTCATTTCCTAAACAGGTGCAAACTTCAAAGTTGGTCGTTCTGGGATTTATTTTTCGGAAACAATTAAATCAACACAAAGTAAGTACAACTTAAATTGTAACTCATTTATATTAGACTGTATTGTCTATTAGCTGTGTACTGAAATCAGCTTGTAAGTCAAGTTTCTATGTACATAATCTTTTCTGAACATACACATGCACTTATATAAATATTTATATACAAGTCTATGGGACATATAAGCAAGTTTTAACCAACCAACACACAAATACTACAAACATTTCGTCCTATGGCATCTTACCAACAGCATTTGACAACTTACTATATTACATATTTTACTTAAAATTTTCGTTTGATTTTATTTTATAGAACTAAAGACCGAGAATGAATATGACATAACATTGTTTTTATCTTTAATTTTTGTATAATTTCCCTCATTAGTTCTTATAATATGATGCTAATTATACGCAAAACTGCAAGAAATATCAGTAACAATATAGAAATATCACTGAAAATAACAATATATATACTAAAATTACGTTGAAGTGATTTTAGTGCATTCAATATACAATTACAAACCAGTTAAGTCCTAGTTTCTAAACGGCTAATAGCTCTCACCACTGACGTAATTCTGGATAAATTACCAATAACATGGATGTCATTTAGAAAATACATTGTTATATCATGATTTCATAATGAACAATATTCCAGATGGTTGCAGATAATTTGGCAAAGACCTGAGCTCCGTAAATGGATGAAGACAGAATCCATGAACTCTATGTTTACGTTGGAAATATTATCATTCGCTACTTTCTCGAAAAGTATTAAATTCCTTTGAAATGGATCATGTTAAATTTTAGGAAAGAGTAACTTAAACCGGTTAAATTGACATCTATCAAAGTAGAAAGGACAAAATCAAAGTTGATTATTTTAGAAACTTGCGGCGAATAATTCCCGAGTTCTACTGCATGAGCAAACTATATATCTTCGTCTTTTTCTTTCTCACGTTACCTGCCTCTAATATTCACAATGACATACAATTAACGTGACAACAAATTCCATTCCAGAGAGTTTTGAACTCAGAAGATAGGAAAACAATTTTTTTTATCCAGTGCGCTTTTTTTTTCTGACAAGGATTTTGCCTTGTCTACGATATTAAATAAAGAAAACCTTTGAATTTTATTGTCGACTACTCTATTAATTCTCTATGCATATTTTCGTTGGCGTTTGATATTTTAAATCAGCTACAAGAATCAGCTTTTCCGTCTTTACTGCTACCCTAGACTTATAGGATCGAATTAACACACTTGTAGATAAGTTTTGTATCTATAATCTTAATTTAAGAATATATATTTCAGAATTAACTTACAATGCGTTCTTGCATAATGCTTCTTCTTAAGAGAACAATTAAATGCATTAATTACGACAAAAACTCGACGGAGTATAAATTACATTACTAGATTTTGTTCAAATTATCACATAACCAAATACTCGTATTTCAAGACGTTGATTTTATTAATTCTAGTCGAACGTGGAAGTGTGAAAGATATCTTTGCTCCCCTGCTGGATTACAACTTTAAAATAGATAAAAGTATCAAAAAACTTGCAAAATTGACATTTTATTATTTCTGTTACTTCATCTTGTTTATTAAAAATACAATACAAACCGAAACTAATTAATTCTTCAAGTTTAAAGTTTACTAAATCTTTCAACAGCAAGAGCTCATTTTGAAAAGTGTTTTGTAATATTATATTTCCAAAACCATTTTATTATTGGGTGTAAAAATATCCATCTGAATAAGAAAACTAGTTTCCGATGAGTTGTAAATAAAAAGAAAGGAAAACCTGACTACTACTCTTCAAAATATTAAAGTAGGCAAACTGCATGGGATTGTTATCATACGCAAGGATGATGATTCAGAAAGTAACTTGATGCGTAGAGGTTTCCGTATATTATATTAACAGAAATTTAGATAGTGTTTACTCTTAGCTGAAAGTACCGGTCTACTGAGAAAAGATGTTTAGCACTAATTCACGTCCGATAGGTGAAATAAATAAATAAATAAAATAAAATAGAAATAGGTGAAATAAATAAATAAATAAAAATAAGCCCCATGCAGAAGGTTTTGCAAGCTCTTCTAAATGTAGTTCAATGCTGGAATCCCTTCGGTATCGTCAGCAGGTATCTCAGGGTCACACGCGTTTCGTTCTAGTCTGTACGCTTCACTTGAGTGGGGCAGCGAAAGCTGAGCTAGTATTTATCTACGGAAGGGTCCCACTTGTGGTCCCTTATCAACCCTAGTCATTTTGAGCTAGTATCACGTGATTTGCCTATTTCCTTGAGGGCTTTCGTCAGTTGACTGTGTTCTAGACCTATCGTCAAGTCTGGTGGAACATACCTTTGTTTAAACGAGTTCAATTGTGATCATTCCATCCTTCTATAAATTTTAATGTGGTATGTCCTTATATATGAAGATAGAGATTTGGTTATAATTGCTAGCAAGTGCAACCACTATTAAGAGACTGGTTCAACCAACGAAAGTGTTCGTTACAAATATTCTGTCATTACCTGAGCTAATGGACTGAAATTTCAAGTGTCCTACCTTGACGATATCAAATACTCTTGTATAACTTAGAAGCGACGAATTCTACGCTAGAGATACAATTCACTTGTTTGAACTTCTGAAAAAAGAATTCAACGAAATGCATAACTTTTCAATTGATGGGATTCAGCTGGTTAATCTTCTATTGGAGTGAGTAAAATAGATACATTCTTAAGCTGTCCGATTGTGATCTGATAAAATTTGAGCTGCCACTTACAAATAGTAATTTGTAAAACATTTCGAAGCAAAACTTCTCGGTTAAGACACAATAAATAGCTACGTTTAATAGCCCTCGGTAATGCCTACATAAGAAAATAAACAATTTCACCACGAAGGCTTTGGATATCTGTCTGACATTATCTGCTATAACTTAAATGATATTTGAAAGAATAAAAGTTAATTATCATTCAAAACGTTAATTTAAGTGCAAAATGGAAACGGCTGAATTTTAAACATTGCTGTTTTTGTTCTTATTTTATTGTTAATCAATGATACAAACGATAATTAATGACACCCTGAGTCTTCCTAGAAAACTTATTTCGCTATATTAAGATGGCGTTAAGAAGTTGGCTGTCAATGTTTCACTTTTGATTAAGTAATTAAAAGAAAAATAATACACAAATGCAAATATATATATATATATATATATATATATATAAAACACAATTACACCCACCCACACACACATGCATGCATACATACACACATACATATATGTATATATATGTGTGTGTGTGTGTTTGTGTGTGTATATATATAAAAATAACACACATATATATATACACATATATACACAATACTTAAAGATATCTCTAGCATGGCAATAGTATAGAAAATGCTTACTTATTATGGAATCTGTTTTGAAAATTGTTCAAAGAGACGATACTGAAGTCACATTAAATTGTCACAGAACCGACAGACATATCGTAGAGAGACGAATTTTGCTGTTGAAATCAATATTCGATTATGGTATATTGACTTTAATGTCAAAATAAAAAAGTTTAGTTCATTTTATAGCAATTTTAGTGTGTGTGGTGTCGAAAAAAAATCCTGTATTTTGTCTATTTGTTTAATCACTTTCAGAAATTACGAAATTAGCAGTTATATTTCACGTATCTGTATAGCTTTTTGTTTCTTTTATTTTACATCTGTACACAATTTGATAAGGGAAAATCGTAGAATATTCGGTTAGAATAACACATTGAAATGTATTTCATTATCTCCGTAATGTTATGCTAGATCAAAGTTTACCTGAGGTGAAACAATAATAACAATTACAACTTGTTAAAAGAAACAGATTAACGTGCATTATTGCAAAGAATGAGAGATAAGAATCCAAATCTCCATTTCTTGACAAAATAGCTGAAAAAATGTTCCTGACTAAACCCGCAGAATGGTAAAACATTTGAATGAACCTCAGTAACAGTTGAAGTAATTTCTCGAATATTTATTTATTCAATTTACAAGTAGATTTACTGATGAACCAACAAATGACACCCTACTGTCAAATAAGCTGCACACATTAGATAATGTAGCTAAAACTACCCCGTAGTTGAAACATTTGACGCAGCCATGTCTAGAGTGTCTTTTAAAATAGACTAAATCCATTAGATTGCATCTGGAAATTTATTTGAAATATACGTAATATTGGTTATTTCTATTCATATACACGCAACACACTTTTACTCATTTAGTTACTTATATAGGCGCAAGAGTGCCTGTGTGGTAAGTTGCTTGCCTACCAACCACATGGTCCCGAGTTCAGTCCCACTGCGTGACACCTTGGGCAAATGCCTTCTACCATAGCCTCGGGCCAACCAAAGCCTTATGAGTGCATTTGGTAGACGGAAATTGAAAGAAGCCCGTCTCTCTCTCTCTCTCTCTCTCTCTCTCTCTCTATATATATATATATATATATATATATATATATATATATGTGCATATATATGTGTGTGTGTGTGTGTGTGTGTTTCTATGTTTGTCCGCCCAACATAACTTGACAACCGATGCTGGTGTGTTTACGCCCCCATACTTTTGCGGTTCGGCAAAATATACCGATAGAATAAGTGCTAGGCTTACAAAGAATCAGTTCTAGAGAATTTAAATAACTTTTGTTTTGATATTACACATTTATAATGAAAAACTTTGTGCAACAATACAGTAATCCCTTAGCGGCGAACTGGCAGAAACGTCAGCACGCCGGGCGAAATGCTTAGCGGTCTTTCATCTGTCTTTACGTTCTGAGTTCAAATTCCGCTGACTTTGCCTTTCATCTTTTCGGGATCGATAAATTAAGTATCAGTTGCTTATTGAGATCGTTACAATCGACTGGCCCTCTCGCTAAACATTTCTGGCCTTGTGCATAGAGTAGAAAAGAATACAGTAACCCTTCGAGTATCACGCGATAGGTGAGCCGCGATAGCTGAACCATGATAGGTGAGCCGCGATAGCTGAACCATGATAGTTGAACCGCGATAGTTGAACCATGATAGGTGAACCGCGATATGGGGAAGGATTACTGTATATACAATTACTCAATTCAAAGATTCAACGATGGCATTTCGCACAGGCTCTGTCTCCCAGTTTCTCGCCGAAGATATTGGCTAGCCTGCGGCTCTTGTAGGAGACATTTTTCCCAAAGTGCTATTCAGTGAGACCACAATAGGAAGCAAGCAGTTGTGAAGCAAGCTTTGTAACCACTCGACCGTTTCTTCAAGTATACAAACTAAATTTTCAGTCATGATCCTATGATTCACTAAAATATCAAGCAGAATACTTTAATGATTATCGTTTAATACCATTTGCTACAAAAATGGCACCCGCCATGCCACCACCAACATTGACTCAAGCCTCCATCCCATCATGAAATGATTCAATTATTGATGATACAAAGTGATCCAGACATCCAAGTTTGCCGAGTATTTTCTATAGGGAGGCCCTATTCACAGTATCAAAGGCCTTGGTTAAATCAATGAATACCTGGACAAGATCCATATTCGGCTCATAGCATTTCTCCTGCATCTGTCTTGCTGTGAAAAATCATGTCCATTGTCCCTCTTCCAGATCGGAAGCCACATTGAGATTCAGATAGGACATCATTTACAAGAGACCCATTCAGGCAGGTAAGAAGAATACTTGCCAGGATCTGACAGTAGAACAATAGCTCTGTAGTTGCTACATTCTACTCTGGCTCCCTTTCCTTCATAGAGAGGAAGAATAATTGCATGCTTCCAGTCCTTATGCATTGCGTTATCTCTCCAGATTACGCTAATAAGTTCATGAAGGGTCTGTGTGACGTGATCACCACCACATCGCAGGACCTCAGCACAAATACCATCATCACCAGGTGCCGTACAAAGTTTCAATTTACTTATAGCTGTCATTATAGCTCCCACTTGCTGCTGTCGTTATAGACCACATCTATTGAGGCCTTGGAATTTATGGAGCTAATGACAGGTCTCTGTTGTATAGTGACAATCACTGGTTTGTCCACAAATGACTCATGGTGTAGGAGTTCAGAAAAAAGTTCAATCCAGCGACGCGTGTTCTCTGTTTATTTAGTAAACAAAGTAAAAGTCTCCTTGGAAAGCAAAGGAGCTAATGTAGAGCTTTTAGGCCCATAAATTTGCTTCATACGATGGTAAAGCTTCTTGCTGTCATATGCATCAGCAGCAGCCTGGACATCATGAGCAAGACTCTCCCACCAAGTGTCCGGCATCTTCCTGGGAGGTCGCTGCTACAGTGATTTTACGCTGTTGTTGTGGGCCAGTGCTAGATTTTGCGGCACAGCTGAAAGTCCTCTGTGCAGCAATACATTGTGGGCAAGGCGCTTTACAGCCAATAGTCACTGAACTCCAGCATAATTTTCATCAAACCAGTCTCTGTGTCTGGCAGTAGCATGTCCCAGTGTTTCAGCAGCACATTGAAGAATCTGGTCCCGAAAATCTTCCCACACTGGACAAACGTTTCTAAAGCTCTTTCCTCACCACAGCATCATATATCTTATGGACATTCAGACGCAAGGACATTCAGACGCAAGGACATTCAGACGCCTCTTCTTTCTTTCATTCTCATCATCATCCGGGACTTTGTTCGCACCAGGCTGTGGAAAGCTTTTGCTGTGGTCAGTAATGGTTTTACCCGTTTACAAGTGGACGGCCATCATGTATGCATGTACGTAGAACATAAATGGGGTTTAATATTTAGGAGAGCTGGTTCGGTAGAATTTTATTGATGAAGTCATAGACTACATCATAGCTTGTATCCACCATCTTCAGGTAAGGTGTCACACAGGTGAGATGATCTCCCGAAATAAATAACTCAAGATATATTTTGATTAGGAATAGTTTCAATAACAAAAGAGCACATATCCATGCATCGAAAGTTGGGATCTAAACAAGAATATTTATTCTAATTTCTCTCAACAAAAGCATTTTGGAATTATAGTTTGTAGAAATGTATTTGCCGCCATTAAAATGTGGCACGTTAAATGATATGGAGAGAGAAACATTTTGCAAATAGAAAGTTATTCAAAACATATTGCATTGTTTCCTTTTTATTCACTCCTATATTTTGTATGTTTTGGGCGAAATAAATATATTTATATAAAAAGTGGAACATGCGCAGTACAGTTGTAACAAATACTTCTTTAGCATCAAAGAATATTCCAAATTAGTCATGTGACGGTTAAATAAACACAAAACAATTAGATGCCTCAGACTCTCGCAAATCCCATCGTACTGTTTATACTGACCGTCACGTGTGGACTACGTTTTCTGTCTTCTTTTTCTTGTCTATTTGTTCTTAATAACGCTGTCAATATATCAGAACTTAAAAAGCTGCTCTTCAAACGGAAGTCGTTTCCATGCCTTCCTTGCAGAGTATTTCGCAGGATAATCATATTAAACTTGATCCAGAATCGGAACGAGCCTCGCTTTCGTTCTATAGTTATACATAATTAGATGTTCGTCTACTTAAAGTGCATTATCAGCTACGGTGATAATTACTTACAATTATTTTACCAACATTAAATTTGTGAATGAAAATAAATGGATTTAGACACGATAGAATAGCAAACATGCCAATACAGCATGTGAACTATTGGAATACCGAGGAAAGCAAAGCCAAACCTAGCTTAATCTAGAATAACAGAAAGCAATACAATGAGATATTTACACTACACTATCTCGCTTCTTCTTCATAACACACCTTAATTATAATCAATGAAGTGAGTACCTGTATAATTCTGTCACCTATTTTATAAAGGCTAACGCAAGCAAAAGTATTTGGACACAGTTATTGTCTCCTGGTACCATTCACAAGACGTTCAAAGAAGTACTACTGTTGGGCCGCTTTGACTTTTCTTTTGTTTTCCTTTCGGTTTATTGATTGATCAACTTTTCTTAAGAACTAGTATATTAGACAATGTCTACGATTTGAACAGAACGAAGTCAAAATAGACAATTATTATCAATTTAACACAAAACGGAGTATATTCATCATAATAATTAAAGAAAGCACATGAAATATTTGTCCTTTTACAAACTACAGGTAAGAATATAGGCACAAGTGTAGCTGTGTGGTAAGAAGCTTGCTTCCCAACCGCATGCTTCCGAGTACAATCCTACTGCGTGGCATCTTGGGTAAGTGTCAGCACTGTAGCCTCAGTCCGTCAAAGCTTTGTCAATGGAATTGGTAGGCGGACACTGAAAGAAGCGTGTCCTGCATATATATATATATGTGTGTGTTTGTTTGTGTGTCTTTGTCCCACACCATCGCTTGATAACCGGTGCTGGTTTGTTCATGTTCCCGTTAGGTAACGGTTCGGCCGAAGAGATCGTTGGAATAAGCACCAGACATAAAATAAGGACTGGTGGGGGGGGGGTCGATTCATTCGACTAAAATTCTTCAAGGTGGTGCTCCAGCACGGCCGCAGTCTGAAACATGTAAATAATAAAAGAAAAGTAAAAAGATAGAAGATAATACCGGAAGTTTACTCACGAAACCTGAGTATTGAATCCTACAGCCTGAACTGGGTGAAATTGATATGTTTATTCATTTTATTGAGAAAACGAAATTGCAAACGATATTGTTTTCTCTTGCAAGTAATAAAATGAATTTCATGGTTTTTCGTTGGATATTCTCCCCTTCTACATTAAAAAAAAAATGTAATTTTAATTTCATAAGAGGTTTGTTTATCTTTAATATGGTTGTGCATACAGAAGCACCACAGGAAATATTTCTTTAGACACAATAAAAAGGAAATTAAATATATCCCTGTCCATATGCGAAGCTATATTACTTTCTGAAATATAATATTTGATTAAATGCAGAAATGAAACGTAACTGGTCTTCGAAAACCACTTACGTTTATAGGGGAAAGAGAAACCGGAAGTTATGATGCTATCCTATTTTTTAAGGGCATTAGCGTCTTAAGTAGAATGAAATAGTTTCAACAAGGAATCTATACTGAGAAACATACAAACTGCAGAAAGTTACAGCATTGATGGTTATTGATTTTTCAGTCTTTTGTGTAGATGTTAAGACCCTATATTACATGAGAAGTAGGCATACAGAAATTTTTATCTTCTTCTGTCTCGATAAAATGAAGGAGTTTCAACCGGAAATTGAAACCATGCCACAATTTTAGATAGTTGCTGCTTTGTGCTTTCGCTAAACAGCGATGAAAATATTTGCTTCACAAACAACGAAGTCAAATGTAGAGGTAGGAACGGCCTTCCCAAGCAATAAATGCATTGTGAAAAACCTTCAACAAAACGAGTTAGGGTAATAGATCCGGTTATTCTTACATGACTGCATTCTCAATAAAATCGACTAAAAGAGATGTTGTTTAATGTGAGTCCAGTGTTGCTCCTAACATTTTTCTGAGTATGATTGAGGAAAGTGAAATTAGTTGGATTTCATTGTTAATCTAAATTACAACACAGCACTTCATTTATAAATATTAATTTATTTACAATAGCTATAATAGGCAGCATGAGGTTTTTAAAGGAAGCGTTCCCCTGGATTGATTAACGTATAGTTAAGACTTTGTGGTTATTTCAGCTGGTACTCACACTTGTCAAAACTAGATCATATGTTATGATATAATACCCCTTTTGCGTATGGATTTAATAGAAAATTAATCTATTTTATACAATATTAAGGGCGATATGAAGTTATTTTAAACATACCCTTCATATACCATTTTTCAAAATCCGTATCACATGGTTTTTTGTTTTGATAATTATATTTTGATCATTTTTTCCTAAATTCTTAAGTGTTACTGTTTTGTCGTGAAAATTCATTATCCTCTTTATTAAATATTCTGCTTTGTTGTTACCATCAATTTTATTATTATGGAGGCTTATCACATTTGGTATCTACAAAAGAGGAAACATACAAATAATATTTATCTATGTGGCATGTCATGAGAAAAGGAATGTGTCCTTGACTTTTGCAAACTCTCCAACACCAGTGAGGTCGATGCAGTCTATGATTTTAACTTGACTATGAAATATTCCTTAGGATTGCAGCAAAAGTACAGGCGCATTCGGTTGCTCTTTAATGTTATTTTCAGAAACTAACAGTTACATTTTTACTATATCAACATTTCCGAAGATTTAAAAAGCGGGTGTCAATAAAATCGATACTGGTGATGTACAATCAACTACATCACACTACAACACATTGGCTTGTTACCAGTATACAAAAATCATTCATTGTTGCCGAGGTTTAACTCTCACCTTACTTTCATCAAATACAAGACATCAAATAGCATAATATTTTACCCTAACTTTTCATTTCTGTTGTTTGCCAGCAACCAAAATAGAAACTAACAGACGACAATGAATAGGGTTAAGCTTAAAAAGGTTCTCAGACCATTAATAGTTACAGTTTGAATCACATGTCACCGGAAATTGTGTCGAGATACTTAAATAAAAATGTACAAATCCTTCAAAAACAAAGAAATCGTCTATCACTTTCGATTCCAATAAAAAATTTCAGTTATAAATGATGTACTTTGAGTTGCTGTAACCTCAGAGATACTTGGCATTTAATGCTCTGTTAAGTCCATTGTTAATTTAGTTGTGAATTTATTTTGCCGTTTAATTTTATTTTTTCTTAAATACTCTACTTCTTCACAAATCCTAACAAGAAACGTAATTAATGTATAATTTCATAAAAGATCTCGACCTTGCCACAAAATCATAATTGACAAGGCCAGATGAATTGTAATATCATTAATGCCATTTTGCTTTCGAGTGATAAAGTAAGACACACTCTATAAACTGCTTCATTGATAACAATTATAAGATATAAACAATAGCAACTTTTAAAATGGCTTCGTGTATCATCTCAAATACTCCGAGAAAGAGTTTCAATTTGTAATGAAAATAAAAATGTGATGCCATCTTACTATTGAAACTCCTTCAACAAATCTGCAGTTAGCGCCTCCTTCTTCGATATGGATCTGGAGACAAACGGTCGATCTGTCGTAAAGATCAGATCAACCAAGCAACGCATGACTTGTATGTACCAATTTGTACCAACCGTTGATGATCAAGGGAGAAGTTAAGGCGAGAACTATAGTTTTAATTCCAAACAGAATCCACAATACATCACATATACCGTTCATAATAACGTAAATTATGAATGGTTGAACCATCTGCTTTAGTGCAGGAATACTAAAATATTTTAATAATAAACAGTGCGAGGCTTTTTTTAATATTTATGATTCACACCTTTTCATTGCACCTAAATTCTTAATGCTATTGGAAAATATTTGAACCACAACAAATTATTTGCTCCCCATGATTTTGCAAGTGTTTTTATACAAAAAGTTGATTTACTAGAAAACAAGCAATGCTAGCGGCAATGCTTCTGCCGATGACGCTTAAAAATCTAAATATTTTCGGAGCCATGCTGCTTGTACGCCTCGCCAGAGAATAATGCTATCAGACATGTAACTTGATCATTGATATTTAACTGTTGTTACTGGTGTTAGAAATAACTATAGGCTCATTTTTATTGAATATGGCCAGAAAACCCTTATTATTAGATTATTAATTGATTTCATTTCCCGTTGGTAATATTTACTTACAAAAAAAAAAGAAAGCAATCTGTTTAATTACTACAGGACCAGCAAGCAATGGGGAAGTGTTTAATTGCTAAAAGTTTTCGCAAAATGTAAGCATATAGGACGCTGCAGCGAACGATAAATACCATTACAATGTTTTGATAAAGGCGTGATTGATTGGGCAGGTGTGGTCAGTATGTACAAACAAAATCATAAGAGTAACCAATGCGAAAAGGCAATGTTCGAGGAATATTGATAATAATTTTTTAAAAAGAGATCTCAACTCTAATGTACTTGCGAAAGAAACTAGAACGATAAAATTTAAAATAAGTTTTTTTTTCCTTTTAACAGAGACACGTCAAGGAGCACAAGTGTTACAAACTTTAATATCAACGACAAATTAAGAAATGTAAAAGGCGCCAAAAGAAATAGTAGACAAATCTTCCTCAATATTACACAAAAGAGTTTAGTCATATAGCAGGACATTTCGATGAAAATGAGAAAGACTTCTGCGGAAGGAAATCTATATTTTGCAATTATGCCCTGCTTAAATATGAGCATTCTACCGATAAGCTTGGTGTAAATGTCATATGTATATAACTCGATAATTCAGGGAAGAGACAAGTTGTTGTTTTGCATACTGAAGCAAGGTATAAATGCGGCTGCATAATACAGCGCCATAGCAACTTATGATTTGGCTATATGTATATATGACGACGAGTACTCTATACCTTATATGTGGGCATAATGCACAGCAGAACCGAAGTATTTCATTGTGGGCCTTTAATTAATTATACACAAATGAAAATCAAGCATAACTAGTCGAGTGTTGAAATTGAGTGAAAATGTTGCATGAAATTCTAGTACACCATTCCTGTAAATTATTCTTTCAGGGAAATTGACTAAACATAAGATAAAAATATTCACGACAACATACACACATGCACACACACACACACACACACACACACACACACACACACACACACACACACAC
>NC_068982.1:1719902-1722852 GCF_001194135.2 Octopus bimaculoides | reverse complement strand
TGTGTGTGTGTGTGTGTGTGTGTGTGTGTGTATGATTCAAAGACATTCAATGCGTATCACATCGATTACATATCAAACCGCCTGCAATAGGATGCACGAGTGAGGCTCACTCAATTTGATCTGGATCCAGCGAATGACGGTCGTAGTTTCAGCAATTCTACGTCACTATCTCTCGTAGGATTCACTAACAACTCAAAATTTATATCAATTTGTTGCATTCTTAAGAATATTATAAAATAATTGCTAGCCATGATTGAAAGTGGACTAGAAGAATATCGTATGTATTAATAAGGCAACATTTCCCAGTCTGTAAAATGTCTACTATATTAACAAACAACGATATCAGAGTGAAAAGGGAATTTAATAACAGCCATCAATCTTACAAGAGCGATGCTGTGTCAGATATTTATGTCTTATATTACTCGTGGCTCTGCTAACTTTACTGTGACAATGAAGGGAAAAAATCTAAGCAAGTCACTATTAAAGCTATCCAATACGTTTGTCGTAATGATTCAGAAAAACAAGAAAACCTCACCAGTTTCCGATTTCCATTTTCCATTAAATAATTCTCTTTAGTTACTTGAGCAAAGTTTGGTAATTGCAATCGGATAAAGAAGGTTTGCTTTCTGCAAAGGCTCTCTTTCATTTTGCTTTCATCTTTGTTATTCACATGTGAAACACGAAACCTTTATACATTATCAAAACGAAAAAAGTATATTAATATATATCGTTAACTTACTGGTCTGCAATTTCTTGTTGGGAAATTAATTTTTATCTCTATATACATGTAGCGACCTATGGTCTTTTAATGTATTCCACCGAGTGAGTGAAAAGAATGCTATATAGGAAGTAAAGCAGATTCGATATGGAAACTTCATAATAAATATATCTATGTATAAAATTTCATCTGAAATTGCATTAAATAGAAGACACTGAAAAGAAAAACTACAGTGAGTTTTTAAAATAAAAGATTTAAAATCAATAACGTATCCTAAAATTATAAGAGCAGCTATGATAGTGCATCAAAGTAAATGATGTAGAGTATCTTGGATCAAATCTCGCAGATGAATTAAATATCCTTCAGGGCTTTATATCTCTCGAATATAAGCGTTTTATGAGTTCATATACGCCATTTTATTATGATTGATAATTATGTTGTCATCTCTGAGGAAGATAAATGAAAAAGCCAGCCAGGCGTAAAAGAATGGAAGACACTACTACGAAGTAAAACGGAAGAAAAATATTAGCTCCAATATTTGTTATTTTCTCATCTCCCTCTCTCCCTCTCTGTCTCTCTCTCTCTCTCTCTCTCTCTATATATATATATATATATATATATATATATATATATATATATATATATATATATATATATACTGGAGTAAGCAGATAACTCAAATACCAGAGGTAGAGTAATGTGCTTTTAAATAAAGTATGTATATAATGTATATATATATATATATATATAGAGAGAGAGAGAGAGAGAGAAAGAAAGAGAGAGAGAGACAGACAGAGAGAAAGAGAGAGAAAGAGAGAGAGAGAGAGGGAGGTGTATATAGATATACATGTGTGTGTTTGTGTATGCGTGTGTGTGTGTGTTTGCGCGCGTGCGCGCGTGCGTGTGTACATATATGTGTATATGTGTATGTGCGTCAGAATTTAAAGTGGACAAGGAAGTAAACAATTATGTCAAATTTCATTAGCTTACCGTTGTTTCTGCTATAAGCTGCAATGCACTGATAGTTGAGCCCCAGTGTATAACCCTATATCATCATCGAGGCTTCTCTTACTCTCTCTGTCTTTATCTCCCTCCCTCTCTCTCTCTCTCTCTCTCTCTGTCATTGTAGTATCCTACAAATAGTTATAGTTAAATATTATTTTGGGGAAGCTAGAAGAAGTAGCTCATCTCTGCTAAAGCAACGGGATGTTGCAACCGCTGGCTCTGTGCTTGCTTTTTGGACACGGAAAAATAATATTGTTTCTCTAGTGTACCGTAAGGAGGATGAAACTAAATATTCACAGACAACACTGTAGGATGCTCAACTGATTTTATTTCCCTTTCTTGTTCCTTGATGACATCTGAATTGCTTGTGCATGTAAACAGACTCGAACACGTGCGTGTGTAGTATTTGTGTGTTTGTATGAATGTGCGCGCGTGCGCGTGTGTGCGTGTGTATGGGTTGGTGTATGTGTGCACATATGTGCATGGATATTTGCAAAAGTGCTAAATAGTAAAGATAGTCCCCTTATAACCAACCTAGAGTGCATTCAGATGAATATTAGACAGTATTTTCTGCAGCATCAGGTCAACCCACATATTGTGAAATAAATTAGATGAGCGAAACATGGAGAAAAGCCTGCTGGACGGATTGTATTTCTATTTTTAAAATAGATCATTGCCATACACAGTGTTATAGTGGTTTTTCCTGAAAATTATATTGGACGCACGTCTATGGAATACGCAACCAGGTACACGCTAATTCAATGAGCAAACGAAACGCATCGGAACAATGAAATTTCAGGAAGCCAACTGACTGAATCATCTATGGACATATACAGCCATCAATTGAACTGTAAACATATGTAAGACAGTCCAGAAGTTTAGTGTTTATATATTTATGCGTATGTCTAGACATACAACTGTATGCATGCGAATGCATACATAATATATAAACACATTCAAATCTGCACATGCAGGGATGCCACATACTGCACTTATACACATATACATACACAAATACCCTGTTGATGTTGTTGAAGTTTCAATGAAGGAGCTTTGGATCTTGATTAGAAACCGGCTCATTCTCTCTTGGCAAGAAATCTTGAAATGAAACTGACTAATGTCCTATGTATGTATGTATGTATGTATATATATACAGACATACATATATGCATATATGTATACACATATATACATACACACACACACACACACACACACACACACACA
>NC_068982.1:1715649-1719704 GCF_001194135.2 Octopus bimaculoides | reverse complement strand
TTATAATTTAACACACTCACCGACAAAGTTTCCACTCGTTTACTGATATATTTTTTCTAAAATTTTCGTTGCGTCTTGCAACCTTTTCAATAGTTGTTGACTCTGTCCGTTATTCAAGCCGCGTACTTTTTGTTTGTTTGTGCGCATATGTGTGGGTCAGTGTGTGTGTGCGCATACACGTGTATATATGTATATGTATCTCCATATGTGTGAATGTGTGTCTCCACATGAGTCCTCGTGTGAAATGAAGTGTGTGTGTATCTGGTCTTGTGTTTCAGTCTTCATTTGCGTATGTGTGTGTATGTGTGCTTGTCTGTTCATATTACCTATAAGTAAACGAGTGGAAATTTCACCGGTGAGTGTGTTAAATTATGAGGCACGAAAAGAGAATGATTCTCCCCAGACACAACAGAATATGCTTCAACACACGAACTCACATAAAGAATCTTGCAAACCAAATCGTAAAACTATATATATATATACATATCTATGTGTGATTATGTTTGAATACGTGATGCGCGCGCGCGTGTGTGTGTGATTAATATAGTATAGTTTTTCTCTGAAATTTCGGGTGACATTTCCTCCGTCTTCTGCTGTTTCCTTTACAAATATGGTTTTATTGATAACTGACTATGAAAGACATATTACTTAGATATTTAATACACATTTATGCACATATTAACATGAGACATTTTCAACAGGCAGCTGTTGCAGTTATTTCAAGGAAATGGTCATACGTTCAATTGAATAGACTCCATAGTGGATGAGAAAAGAAAGTGTTCACCATCCTTCAGAAATTTTCTTTAAGATTTACGCAATACAAACCTTAGCTAATAAACAGGATTCTAATAATTCAGTTGCATCATTTGCTTCAACTGCAGTTATGCACAGGAGCAATGCACATGCGTGGAATTTGATGCAAGATGATACCGATGCTAAAGTTATTACAAATTGTTGAGCTGTTGTGAATGTGTGACGTAAGAGGCTTGCTCAAGCCGACTCTGCGCGGCAGCTTCGACAAATGTCTTCTTTGTGAGTGGATTTGGTAGATGTAGACTGAAAGTAGTCCGTCGCACATATGTGTGTGTGTGTGTGTGTGTGTGTGTGTGTGTGTGTGTGTGCGTATCTGCATGTTCATCCTCCACCACCGCTTAACAATCAGTGTAGGTATGCTTATGTCACCATAACTTAGCGGTCAGGCAAGAGAACCGATAGAATAAGTGCCAGGCTTAGAAAGAAGATATGTACTGGAGTCGATTCCTTCGACTTAAAACTTATACATGGCAGTGCCCCAGCGTGGCCGCAGTCCAATCCCTGAGACAGGTAAAAACTAAAAGGTGAACTCTACTCAAAACAACGACTGTCCTATTTCAGTTTAACGGATTTAAGTTAAAACCGTTCAAACTGTTTAATATAAATTTAACGGATTTAAGTTAAAACTGCTTTTTCAAGATTAGCAATTTGCAAAATGTACAATCCTCAAATGTTGAGACTCAATAAATTGAGCAAAACTCTTCCTTTCACGTTGCTCTAGTCCAAAAATCTGGTACAATTGAGCACCAACCCTGCGATGGACCGGCGTGCCATCTTGGCGGGGAAGGTACACACCAGAGAAACCGGGAAACTGGCCCTATGCTCCCTGAAGGAGTAATGTGGACAAAGCACCATCCATTCATACACACATCCATACATGCATACATAATACATTTATATATATATATATATATATATATATGTGTGTGTGTGTGTGTGTGTGTGTGTGTGTGTGTGCGTGCAATTTTTACTACCCAACACGGTAATTTTGTGTATCTCGTGAGAAATGTCTCATGTAGGAGTCTTCAACCATATGAGCTACAACTTTTAATTCTACTTTTATTTAGTTTGACGATGTGCCAATGTAACTTGACCAGTATTTCTCGTCCTACTGAGAATAGCAGTGAAGTTCTCTTACAATCATACACTGTTGATATAAAAAATATGCAATATGTAAACTTAGATATATTTAGACTGTACAGACTTAGAGTAAGCTAACAATTTATCAGTTGGTAATCCACATAAAAGTGCATGCGCACAAAGATGGCATATACCTAAATAACATGTAATTTGTCCCTCTAAAGGGCGAATATTCTTTTCAGTAATGATCAAAATTACTTTACCTGTTACCTTCATATATTTTCCTATTTAGGGCATTATTTCGTTGCCCAAGCTGCAGCGCATCAATATTCTCTTCTGCTTTGTAGTTATAGGAGAACTTCGGATTTCCAAAATTGTTGTCTTAGGTTTTGAATGTTAACACTTTATCTTCCATCGCATGTAAAAGTACAGCAGGCAAAGCTACCTGGTATCATTTGGGTCAAAATAAACAAATATATCTTAATATATTTGGTACAATTAATTGTGAATTTATTTGAAAAATATACCAATGATATTCTTTCTATAAAATATCTATATTATCATACGAGGCAGTGCAATACGCTACGTTTAGAAGTGTCAGGTTTATGCAGAGGTATTAGTCGAATAATGACAAGATGGTTTTGAAATTCGTTTAGAACTCCCCTCAACGTTAAATATTTGAAGAGTAATAAACACACTACTTTATTATGAAGCCGTATCAATTTCCAAGTGACACTTTATTGAACATTTTTCTGTCTTATTTCATTTTACTTTTGATCTATTTTCCAGCATTTGATCATTGCATGAATAGAATTACTATTTATATTTAACCTCTAACTCAATGCCGTCTATTTATATTAGTTGAAATAGTAACACAGTGTAATTAAACCATGTCTAAACCTCACAGTACACAATATATTCAGTGTTTAATCTTGAAATTTAATGGCGTATTTAATGCAGCAGATCAACGCGCATCATTGCGTTCAGTTCAACGTATTAAGGTTACGTTTACGTCTTAGCAAATATCTCGATATAAAACTTCTTTTCTTGTGAAGTGAACTAACGATAGAGATTCTTCATTGAATCATATCAAAATCGTAAACTTTTTACAACCTCCATAGATGTATTTGGATATTATTATTTTTAAATAGGAAATGACGTATTTGCTCTTTACAGCATAATCTGACCTCTATTTATAATTAAAACATAACATTGCATACTCATTTCCTTACAACTACAGGCAATATAAATTAATGTGTGGGCATATAAAGCACTTGTGAAAAGCATGGAAATCACACGAACAAGTTCATCTCTCTGGAAATTTTCATAGTTGCTGCCTATGTGAAAAATGCATTTCTAAAATTTATGAAGCGGAACCAAAACTGAAACAGGGAGAAATTTTTGTATTTCATAACATTTCATATTTAATTCAATTACTCTAACAAACTTTCTTTTATATGTGTTCTACATAGACTTTTACAGAGTATTTCTATATGAGATAACATATAAAATCTTAAACAAATATCTATGGAAACAATTGGCCACTTGATAAATGCGAGCTTGCTTTTATGTTTACATATTATATGTTTGCATCAGGTATATTACTCTACTTCGTAGCAAATGAATTGCCGATAATAATCTGTTTCTTCCATATTACCTACATATTCATTTTACCTATTTTAACTATCAAACTATACTATATATTCATATTTTCATGCGCGTCGCATGTCACAGATTCACTTCCACCATTACAGATATCAGAAACATGAAACATGGATGGTTTTTACTATTTACAATGATTTACGAGTGACATCTAAAGGAGTACGAATATTTTGTAAGAAAATTATTAATATAAATATAAGCGTCTATGTTAATTTTCCAACATACTAAAACAACCTTCTTACATCCATTTCTAGGATTTTTTACTCATCAGCCGATTGCAAATATTTAACAACTTAGTAAATGAGTTGCTTTCAATAGGAAATAGATGTGACACAAGAGTGGTATTTGTTGTTTCTTTCCACTTCTTGCGGAGTTCTATGAAGATGGCTAGAAATATAATGGACAATTTGAGGGAAAGATTAGCACTTTAAAAACATTACAAGATATTTGGTTCTTAATGTATATTTTCATCTCATTTATTAGCAAATATATATATATAT
>NC_068982.1:1710785-1715639 GCF_001194135.2 Octopus bimaculoides | reverse complement strand
TAATAATATAAATAATATATAGATATATTCATATATCCATACATATATGTTCATACCTACATCTATATGTTTACATACATGCATGTATGGGTACAGGACATCGAAAAAAAAAACCTTAAACACAATGAGAAACAAAATCATTAAAACGAAAACAGAAAACAAACATTTTTCGAACAACGAAAAAAACAAACAAACAGAGAAACGAAACGAGACATGCAACAGCAAGAGTATATCCCTTCGTCAGTTGTCCCTGTTCCATCTACTCCGCGTTTCGAAGACAAGGACAATACGCTACTTCGTTGAAATAGTGCTTCCCGCAAAGCAAATTAAATAAAATTTGGAATTTTTGGCGGACGGTGAAAGTGTTAACAAGAACAGGACAGTGAGAACAAGACAGTAAAAACAAATGGTGAGAACTGTTGAGCCGAGATGATAGGAAAATTTTAATGAACGCTAAGTGCCATGATAGAATAGACAGAAAAAACACGTCTGTTCTTTAGGAAGACCAGTGGGTAGAAAGAAAGAACCCCTTTTGTCACGTGTCAGCGACGATAGAGTCAAGGAGGAAGAGGAGGAGTGAGAGAGAGAGAGAGAGGGAACGGTGAAAGGGTGAGGAGAATAAGAAAAGGGTGAGAGAGAAAAACAGAAAGGATGAAGAACAAGAGAGGGAGAGAGATAGTAGAAGAGTGCGCATTGTAATTATCAAGATAAAGTTAACTTGGAAAAGGATGCGTGGCGTTTGATCATATAATAATATAAATAATATATAGATATATTCATATATCCATACATATATGTACATACCTACATCTATATGTATACATACATGCATATATGGGTACAGGACATTAAAAAAAAGCGTTAAACACAATGAGAAACGAAAACGTAAAAACGAAAATAAGAAACGAACTTTTTTCGAACAATGAAAAAAAAGCAAACATTGATGTCCTGTATCCATATATGCATGTATGTATACATATAGATGTAGGTATGTACATATATGTATGGATATATGCATATTACTTTTCTAAATTTTATAAATGGTAGTGTAATAACTTTTACTCTTCTAAATTTTATAAAGAGCAGTGTGATGTCTTTTACTTTTCTAAATTTTATAAAGAGCAGTGTGATGTCTTTTACTCTTCTAAATTTTATAGAAAGCAGTGTGATGTCTGCTACTGTAGATTACCTAAAGTTTACCATTCATTGCGTGGAGTAGGGAGAAGTAGCGAACCACACAACTCTTTTCTCTAATTTCCGTTGTCTGTAGTAATAAAAGCTAATAAATTATTATAATTATTAAAATTTTTAAAGTGAAATGAATTATTTCGTGGTTAAGAGGAAAGAGAAAACCTAACTCGAGATTCTTTACCAGAGAAATCGTGTAGGCTGAAAGAAAATCAAGGAGATTGATGTGTCATACCGAACCTATCCAAATTCAAACTAAATCTCCAACTGTACCCACGCCAGAAATTGATAAATGTCCCCCTCCTTTCTCAATGTTTTGAGTATCACAAAGTTCGTGATGATCTTATCACTAATATGGCTGAACTTCTACCAACATATATTCCACATTATTCAATCTACATAAATGAGATCGAATGCAGTTTGGCTGCACTTTCTATATGAAGATTCTCCCCGTTACTATGGCTCATGAGTATACAGCTGTGTTTGTACGTGTGTGAGTTTTGTATATATTTTATGCCAACTCTAGAGCCTATACATTTACGAGTATGTCCATCTTTGTATAATCTTATGTGAAACTGTTGATTGCTCTTTCGAAATTCATAAAAATATTCTGTATATGTCTTTTATAATTGAATGTTAGGATGTAGTGGAGGTCATTGTTCTGTCTTCCATTACCTCTACATACCGTTTAATGGTTTAATCCAATTTCTCTCTCTCCCTCTTTCTCTCTTTTCCTTTTTTACTCTTTCCCTCTATCTCTCTCTCTCTCTCTCTCTCTCTCTCTCTCTCTCTCTCTCTCTCCGTCTACTTTCTCCTATCTTTGTAGCTTACAACATCATGTCTTTATTTCAATTCCTTTACCTATGCACTTGCCTACAATCTCAGTTAACATACCATGATGTAAGTACAGAATCTGTATGTATATGTATGTATGTATGTATGTATGTATGTATCTATGTATGTGTGTATGTATGCATGTCAGTATGTATGCATGCTTGCATGCATGTATGTATATGTGCATGTATGTATATGTGCATGTATGTATTTATGTGGAAATGGTTTTTCTTTGAGTTTAATTCAATTTCTTGAAAGAATTCAAGCCGGTTACTTACAAAGCGACAAGATCTTTTGAGTCAAAAGACTTCCAGGTGTTTGTAAATAAATGGCTGGGTTGGTGTGTCGGTTGAGCTGTCCATGCACACACTCCAGTGTGTGTATTTATCTACATAGGAATCTCAGATGGAGAATTTTTGCAGCATCTTACAAACCTTCATTGTGTCCCTAGTAAATGGATTTGGAAGTTCCACGTCTGTATATCTTGATTTCCCTTCGAAAAGCCTAGTATTTTTAGGTTTTTGCGTAAATGTTTCGGTACTTAGCCTACAAATTTACATAGTTTAATGCACACATAATGACTGGTAAAATTGAAAATTTCTAGCCGAGGTACAAGAGCTGTAAGTTCCGCTTTAATTCACTATAAATGTTCTCTTTTCCGGTACTTTTGTTTGTTCATTCACATCTGTTGTGCAGGTACCTCTACAACAGTGCATGACGTTTGCTCCTTGTCCTTAAAAAAAAATTGGTCTGTCTGTCTATCTATCTGTTTGTATGTATGTATGTATGTATGTATATATAAATTTTTGTTGATTCATTCAGAAAAATGAATCAGCGTCCTTCATAAGCGAAGGAGGTTATTCTTTTAAAACTTTGAAATGAAAGACTAAAAATGCCGGCCCTCCTATTAGGTCTGTTTTAGAGAGGCAGACAGACAGACAGACAGACAGACAGACAAACAGACAGACAAACAGAGAGAGAGACAGAGAAAGGAAGACTGCTATGCAGCAGGTAAACTTATAAAACGTAATTAAGAGTATCTTGTCTCATGAAAAAAAACAAACAGAGGAGGTATAAATAAAGAACGTCGCAATGTCCGCTTTTTGCATGTTACAAGAACGCCCACGTCCTTTGCATCGTTGTTTTTATGCTTTTAATTCTGTCGTTTTCCCACTCCTTCCAGCCTATATTTTGCCAATAGTCTGATAGGTATTCTAACTGATATATTCCACAACCAGATATGTAGAGAGGAATAAAAAATGAAGAGTGTAAACAGTCTGTGATAATTATAGGTGATTACGAATAGATTACTTCTCTGATATCTAAATAGTAACATGACAAGCATCAATGGCACTTATGTATGGATTTTAGGTCAGTTCAATTGAAATGCAATAAGTCATATAATTCAGGTGCAAAAGAAAACATCATACTGCGATAATATTTTATTTGCTACAATTTATTGGCTAATTATAAATCTCTCTCTCTCTCTCTCTCTCACTTACTTTCAGTCTATCTCTCTGTCTCTTACTTTTAGTTTCTCTCTCTTTCTTTTTTCTCTTTCTATCAGTGTATATATATATATATATATCTGCGCGTATATATATATATATATATATATATAGTAGTGACCATAATATAAAGCTCAGTAAGAACAAGTGTATTGAAATAATTATTATAGAAGATTAACAACACGCTGAGACAAGATATTTTACATATATTCAGATATATTTAATATCTGTCTTTCCAATTATCTATATTTCGTGAGTTATGAGGAAATAAACAAACAATCATCCAAATTGCAACGGCCAAAAGGTGTCACTTAGAAAAAAATGAACTACTAAGCGAGGCATTTGTATTTTAAAAGACTGTTAATGGGTTAACAGTCACTCCTTATGATCGTACATTATTGGAACATTCAACTGACAACATGGCTGCTTGTGAGAGACGACCGGTGTCCTATGAAGAAAAACAAAGTATTGTGTGTCTACAACAAGAGGGCAAGTCAAATTCTGTGATAGCAAGTATGGTAGGAAGGTCTAGAAGTGCCGTGCAACGAATTGTAGCTCGTTTTAAGTCATCAGGATCAACAGAAGCTAAACTCTAAACTGGTAGACCTCGTAAAACGTCCCGAAGACAGGATCGTTTTATGGTTAGAATGTCACTGAAGGATAGGTTTAAGAGTGCTGCTGAGATATCCTGCGAGCTTAACTCCACTTCCGATGTCAACGTATCGCACAAAACAGTTTCCTCTGAACTCCAAGAAGAATCAAAGAGCCCGTCTTCGTTTCGCTCACGAACATGTCGTTTGGATAAAAGAACAGTGGTCGCAGGTTCAGTTTAGCGATGAATCGAAGGTTAATGTGATGGGTTCTGATGACGGGATGTATGAAGTGGCGGAAGGTTATCTCGTGAATGTGTGAAGAAGACAGTGAAATATGGAGGAGGCAGTGTAATGGTATGGGGATTGATCTCTGCCGCTGGTCCTGGTCCACTACAAGGGACTGTCAAGGCTGAAATATACAAGCAAATTCTTAGACAGCATGCCCTTTCACATCTCCGATCCTTGTCAGTTCAACTTCCTGTGAGCGTGCAAGGGCAACGCTCCCTGTCACACTGCGAAGAGAGTCAAAGACTTTTTGAGTGATGAAGGGGTTGATCTCATAGATTGGTCACCTCAAAATCTCAATCTGAACCCTATAGAAAACGTTTGGAATATTATTGGAGATGGAGCACGAAGGAGACATCCAAAGAACCAAGATCATCTCTGGTGATTATTGAAAAACGAATGGAACAATATTACTCCATCATTTTCCAAGAAATCAATTCAGTCCT
>NC_068982.1:1709798-1710517 GCF_001194135.2 Octopus bimaculoides | reverse complement strand
AGTAAAGAGATATTCACAAAATATTAATAGTAAGGGTTTCTTTTTTGTTCTTGTTCCATTTTCATTGTTTTCTAAGTGACCCTTTAATTTTGGCCGTTCCAGTTTGGGAGGTTATTGGTTCATTTCCTCATACATTACGAAATATTTATTACGTTGACTTGAACTTTTCACGAACGATAGACATTAGATATATCTAAATGTGTTAAATATCTAGTCTCAACGTGTTCTTAATCTTCTATAATAAATATTTCAATACACTTGTACTTACTGAAGCTTATATTCTGGTTGTTACTGTACATATATATATATATATACATACATACATACATACATACATATATATATATATGGTGGGGGGCAAGAGTGACTGTAAAGAAAGAAGAGATATTTGCATCCCAACCACAAGGTTCCCGCTTCGGTCTATAGACTCCTGCTGTGCGTGGCACATTTGGCAGGCGTCTTCGTCTATAGTCTAGAGTCAACAGAAGCCTTGTGAGTGCATGTGGTAGAGGGAAACTGAAGGGAGCCCGTCATATATATACATTGTCTCGTTTCTCTATTTTTCTTTCGTTGCTCGAAAAAACGTTCGTTTTCCATGCTTTTGTTTTTACGTTCTCATTTCTCATTTTGTTCATGTCTTTTTGACGTCCTGTACCCATATATGCATGTATATATACATATATACGTATGAACGTATATATATATATATATATATATAT
>NC_068982.1:1703920-1709777 GCF_001194135.2 Octopus bimaculoides | reverse complement strand
ATCTTATATATATATGTATGTATGTATGTATGTATGTATGTATGTATACATGTGCATGTGTATGTGTGTGTGCATGTGTCTGTCTTTGTGCCTGTGTTTGTCCCCCACCACAGCTTCAGTTTACTTTTTTTAAAGCATTCTCTCGTTACAAGGTCGTTAGGCCACTGGAAATGTAAGAGCTACTAGAATAAAATGGACGCTATACAGTCAATAGGTGACGATGTACATTAGACTTAAAGACTGGAGGCCATATTGAAGAGGAAAAATAAGACTGTGGAAAGGAATTCCAAATTTGAGAGATGCGAGGGAAGAAACTGCTTTTGTAAAGTCCTTTACGACACTTAAGGGCTTACACAGTATACTGATAAGAACTGAATGCAAGCCAAAGTCGATCGCTGATAAGTCCTTAAAGGAGGAACCAGAAAAGTGAGCTCAGCTGCACAATATCCATGAAAATACTTATAGAAAATGGACAAGGAAACCACACGACGACGATGAGAGAGTGAATCCAATTTAGAAGATAGATCAGGACCAATAGCATTCCTGAAACAATGAAAAGATAAAAGGTATATATGAGATTTGAAGCTTATTATTTTTATCAAATCTGATGGTCAAACATAGATCAGACGCAATATCATGTTGGAATTATTACTATCATTATTATAGCTGTACATTAAAAAATGATCTTAGAAAAATAAATTTAAGCGGATTACCACTGGAATAAAACGAGAGTTTTGAAACCGAGGGATTTTCATGTAAGGATCAACATTGTCACCTGAGTTAACTGCCTCGAATGGTTACCATATCGGCAAGTATTGAGTATATGTTGTTCAAAATACGTACATATAAGGCAAAAAGTCATGTTCACTATAATTGTGGCAGATGTCTCTCAGTATTTTATGAGGAAGTATAGATAGGAACAATCGCGAATTAAAACGTTTGAGCAAAGGAAACAATAGATGAATATTTTTGAAAACATTATTGAAATAGAATACAGGAAACTAGAGCATCATGCCATCTTAGGAAATTGCTTGATGAATATGTGCATAGGTTGTAAGATGATCAGATCATTATGGCTCATTGTGGAGCGCAGAATGAAAAAGACAATGCTGTTGGTTAAGTGTAGAAAGCTACGTACTAATGAGAAAGTTGCTTCTAAAAGAGAGAAAAGGCAAAATGGGTCAGGAAGGATAACAAAAGTTGGCCTCAGTTGTGATGAACATGCTTGATAATCCGCAGATTTCAAAACCCAATTGGTTATATGTGTTACTGTAGGCAGAGTGAAATCAAAGAGAATCGCCTAATCCACTGTTTCAACAGCATCATGGTCAACGCCAACAAGAGAAAGACGTAACACTTCCAGCATATGTCCAGCGGTTCACATAGACTCAATAACCACCAGCATTTTTCGGGGAGGTAATTTAGGTTAGAGAACAAGAGAAGCAGTTAACGATCTAGAGACAAAAATTCTTCCCTAGGAGTGCAATGAATAAATGGGAACGAATGAAATACTACGCTGAATGAAGGAAAGATAAAGTGTATCACACGACTTTATATAAATCTATGACCCTCAAACCTCATACGATCAACATCAACAGGTGGGTAAGCATGATCGACAGCATGTGGTGTGGTTCAAGGAAAGATTAAAGCTTAAAATGTACGCAGGCAATTTTGAAGCAACCGGTTTATATGAAAGTCAATTAACTGGAAGACTTTCAAAGCCATGGGTTGACTTTATCCTACTTAACCGTTGGCTTGCGTATGTTTGTAATTGTTTGGTATCTAAATTTGTTAAATTTTGGATGCCCTCCGAGATTGTGTAGGTCTCGGTGGTAAGAAAGAGAAGACGTAAAAGCCTCACAGACCTGCTCAGACTAATACAACTACGAGACCGGCACCGACTGTATTTCTCTGATATATCAATACGGACATGCTAAAACAGCTATTCACATCGGGCTTAAGGAAAGCATAATGTGTCTACAATGCAAATTAGTTTGGTATAGAGTTTACATATTTGTTATTTTAAGATGGACTCGCTATGTTGTGTAGATAGGAAACTGAAGGTATTTTTCTCGTGAACCAACCTTATAGCGAGTGGATTAGATAAGTAGTTAAACGAGATTTGACGCAATGATCAACGTATAGTAATTAACCGTAAAAAGGACATTAACAAATTACAGCGCCATGACTGGAAAATTACTGATGTTAACAAAAACCTCCTCCTTTGTCATTCCTGTCGATATATTTTTTGTTAGCTATGTCTGTGTGTGTGTGTGTCCTTGTTCTCTCATTACTGCTTGACAGCCGGTGTTGGTCTCCGTAACCTAGCGTTTCGACAAGAGCGAGCGATACAATAAGTATCAGGGTTTCAAAGAAATAAATCCTCAGGCTGATTTGCTTGACCAAAACCCTTCAAGGCTGTGCCCCAGAATGGCTGCAGTCAAGTGACCGAAACAAGTAAAAGAATAACAGAATAAGATTTGGCAGAAAAGTGAAATTGATCAAATTATTTCGTCCTCAATCTCCACAGAAACAGCTACTGTTCTGCTTTATTGCGCTTCTTATTAGGAAGGCCTTCATCTCGAGCCACATTTATAAGTACTTTGGCATCAGTACTTCAGCAAGTGTTGCGAATTTTCTTTTCCTCTCAAAGTATTCAGTTCTTTTGAGTAAATGGCCATACAGAGGCTACTTTCAACATCGCTTCATAATGGCATAACCGTGCTCTAATAGCAATTTTTGTTGCACATCTTTGTTTTTCCTGTAATTTCAGCCGGCTTTTGAGAGCTAACTGTTTTACATTACTTTCGTTAGAAATGTTTGTAGTCCGTGGATAGATTTGCATAATGTCCTTAAAGTTCCCTATTCAATATTAATATAAACATTCTGTGGCAGCTATTTTACGGTATATTCTTAATATTTAGATTATTTTTCTTGTCTTCTGTTAATCCTTGTTAATCCATTAAGCCTCTAAAAGGAATATTATATCTACAACTTATTACTGATTCAGTGGGATCTTTTCTGTTTTTTACTTCATTGCTTGAATCTAAATGCACTCTGTATATGTCTAATTTAATACAGGATATTCCGAATGCTTCTACGTGACCACAGTAAACAAGCTGTATGAATTTAAAACGCTCCTAATTCAAATCAAATTTTGCATCATTTTCTCCCAAATCATTTGCCACAGTTACTAAGGTCCCAATGGTATTTTATAGCATGCTGAACCTGTTAACTTCTTTCTTGCAACATTCGAGGATTTCGTATATGGAGTTTGTATAATATTCTACTTTCTATTTCCTTCGTTTTTGCTATGTATGAACTTAGCATGTCACTTATAAGACAGACCTTCTCATCAATGACTACGAAATCCGGGTTATTCTGTTCTCTTCTTCGGTCGGTTTGTAAACAAAATCTCGTTCATTGTTTTCCTGGGCATCCATTTCTACAGTCACAAAAGAGTTAGAGCTCTTTTCTTTACAAGCAAAACCAAAATTCTTATAAACGCTCCAACGAATTAAGCCAGAAATCTTCACATTCCTTCACATTTCGTATTCATTTTGAACTGATTGGATATTCCGATAAAATCTGAGCTGCAATTCCATCCGAATCCCATTATATTCTACATACGGATAAATAGTTTTACTATTTACCCGAATGATATTTCATGCTTTTGATTCGATTTACCCTCAGCTGTCTCTGCTTCTAAAGTTATCTCCCCTCAGTTCCTTTGATCAATCCTTATTTCTTTAATCAGAGCCACCTCTCCTTTATATGCTTCATCTCATTTGGGGTTTTATTGGGTGGGGGGACAAATGAACGAAGTTCCTTCCTTTTCAAAAATTGATTTCCTCTTACTCAAAGCTTCCTATTTTTGAGGATCTCGAAATATTACTTAATGAAAGCTTCTCTCTCTCTTCCATGAATTTACCCTTTTCCTGTTCCAGACATGTATATATTTGTTTGACTTTTATCGATTTTGTACTCTCAGCATTAACTACGTCTATTCCTGTGCTTCTGTTGGATTTACCCAGTTTCATCTTCACCATACTACATTTCTCGATTCCGAATGTCATTTAAATTTTGTTTTGCCATATATTCATACAGCCTCTAGTAAGGAATCCAGCTGATTCTAATAATAGTAAGGCTTTAACTCTTGAAGGATTTAAAGTTTTAGTATAATTCGGTTGTGAATGTATGTGGAGTGTTTTCCTTTGTATTTATACAGCGTCAACAATCTGATTTGATGTTACGTAATTTTTTTACAAACCATTCTTTTCCTATAATACGTTTATCGAGTATGGATGTTAGTTTCTTCCTATAAAATACGAAGCAGTGTTCTTCTATTCTTTCATTGAAATTGCGAATCACTTCTCTTGTATAGTCTTTGTTGGTGTCCCTACAATGCTTTTCAATATATCTCCAATGGAACACTAATAGTTTTGCAGTTTATCTGTAGGTTACTTTTGCACACGCTGCAGTTTCTCTCATTGCTCAACTGTTTCTGGCCATTTGTTATTTCTAGTTAAAGTTCCATTTCTAGAACTTGTAGTCTTTTCTGGGGTGTTTCTATCGGAAATCGATGCTGCCATAATATAGTGCTATGTGCAGTATAATTTCCATTGTATGTTTCTCAATTTACTGGTTGACATCTTCTGGGCTTGTAGCTCTCACAATGGGATTGTTGTATTCTCAGAGTGAGAATACGGTACAAGAGGAATGGTATTCTACATTAGGTATATTTTGAGAGATTTATCCTAACGTGCCATGATAAGTTGACGCACTCTTGTCTTTATTATATAATTCACTAGTAAATCTAAATATATTGTTCTTTGGTGTTGCGTTCATACTAGCACCTATAACATGTATCGTCATCTTATTTCCTTGTGGATAATGTTTATATCCGTGATATAATGAGTGTATGTTAAGACGGACAGAGAATTATCTATAAGGTGCAGCTTGAGTTGTATAAATTCGCCATAGATTATAGAGTTGAGAACTGTCCAAATTAATGCAAATACTAATAGTTACACACTTCTCATGTTTATATAATCGATTAAATTCAGTTGATATGTGGCTCTTCAGCGTAGTTTATATGCGAGTAGCCACCGTATCCATTACGATCTTTTGTGTTTGGTCGTAGGCTCTTGGAGTTTACATCGTTTAGTCTAATTCTTTCTTGGGTTCATTGGAAGTATCCTTAAGTAAGAATAAAATTCAAATTCACCAAACAGCGACCGATCTTAGGAGAAAAAAGAAATGTAGATGAGCTACAAGCAGTAAAAAATTGTTCGTAACCTATATTAATATGGCTCTCACGAAATATAATAATGATGACAATAATAATAATAATAATAATAATAATAATAATAATAATAATAATAATAATATCAAAAAAGGGTGAAGAAGGTGTTGAAATCCAACCTGAATGCCACAAATTTGATTACCGCAATGAATATCTGGGCAGTTGCGGTGGTCAGATATAGTGCGTCCATCCACAGATGGACTAAAGAGGAAATATCAACAACACTGGATAGAAAGATGAGAAAGTTGATGACACTGCATGAGGCGCTACACCCTAAAGCAAACGTAAACAGACCGTATATGAAAAGAAAGAATGGTGGCAGAGGACTAATTAGTATAGACCATTGTATAAGGAGTGAAAGGAGAACGCTTGTCGAGTATTTGATAAATAGTGATGAAGACCTGCTGCAATATGTCGCGAAAGATATGGATGTAAATGCAGATGAAATGATCGGCAAGGAAGAGTTTAACCAAAGAGCTGAGGAGAAGAGAATAGAAGATCTTCTTGAAATGAGAATGCATGAACAGTTTGAAAGGAATACACAGGACGTGA
>NC_068982.1:1702609-1703480 GCF_001194135.2 Octopus bimaculoides | reverse complement strand
GCCGGATATTGTCATATTGAATAAGAGAGACAAATACTGTCAGATCATTGATGTAGCCATATCAAATGACATGAATGTTGTGAGTAAAGAGGTTGAAAAAATGATGATGATGATGATGATGATGATGATGATGATGATGATGATGATGATGATGATACAGCAAATATTCTACTCAATACTACAGATTTACTTGTTAGTTGCTTGGCGTTAAACAGTTGAGCATATCCCTTGGTGGCTGACGATATGTGCATCTCTGATCATGAGCAGAAGTAATGGGGGGAGCATCATAGCCATGTGTTAACTGGAATTCTTTGGGGTTTGAATAATTCACTTTTGGAAGCATGCGTGTTTTGGTCATCATCCTTAAACACACCTTATTCAGGGACCTTTGGAGCGGGATGGTCTACTCGATTTGAAATCAAATTCTAACTGGGCTCCACCTGCAAGGACATGCGCTGTTTATCTTGATATGAGATCGCCATGTCTCGCACATACGGTTGTGATGCACGTGCCTGGTGTACCCTTATCAGACGGATAGTCATGATGGGTATACTGGGTTTCGTATATTTTACCCCAGTGTTGCTTTGATGGCATACACTGCTCTCTCACTCAATAACAATAATAATAATCGAGAGCTTAATGAGATACCTAGCCTAAAGTAAGGAAAACTTGCTGGTGATTGATACGAACGAGGGATTATTGAGAACAGAAAAAAATGGAAAACAAAGGAAGAAGTACAAAAAGGACATGAAGAAGAATTACGCAAGAAGGGACAACACAATCAATTCCGTGTAGCCACAACAGAAGTTGCAGGAAAATAAGTGGGATTGGCTGATGAAAGGAACCCTAAAAAAAGAGACCGAGAGCACTA
>NC_068982.1:1702398-1702599 GCF_001194135.2 Octopus bimaculoides | reverse complement strand
CCACCTGCAAGGACATGCGCTGTTTATCTTGATATGAGATCGCCATGTCTCGCACATACGGTTGTGATGCACGTGCCTGGTGTACCCTTATCAGACGGATAGTCATGATGGGTATACTGGGTTTCGTATATTTTACCCCAGTGTTGCTTTGATGGCATACACTGCTCTCTCACTCAATAACAATAATAATAATCGAGAGCT
>NC_068982.1:1695424-1702388 GCF_001194135.2 Octopus bimaculoides | reverse complement strand
AGGACATGAAGAAGAATTACGCAAGAAGGGACAACACAATCAATTCCGTGTAGCCACAACAGAAGTTGCAGGAAAATAAGTGGGATTGGCTGATGAAAGGAACCCTAAAAAAAGAGACCGAGAGCACTATTCTGGTACCGCAAAACCAAGCTTCGGCAACGAACCTGTCACACTGTAGTCTCTGGTATTTGCTGGTTTCTTTGAAGATACAATAGAATTTTGTATTGTTCGTATCATGTAATAATTTGTATTGATATTTTAAGCAGTTTTCTAGTTGTATCCGGGTAATTTCGTCTTACGTTTGGTAAATATACTCGTTCTTTGTCAGATGTTGCTTTTATTACTTCTCTTGACTTTACGCAGTCTCAGTAATTCAGTTGGATTGTAGCTGCGAATATCATAACTTGAATTATTACTGGGGGCACTGAACACTAATTAGAATGCAATTAACTCTGTTTTAAGTATTAATCTGATGCATTTATAGCATTCCTTCTGAAGCTCTTCTTCTATTTGGAATTGTTATTCTCTGTCTACTTTATTGATTCCCAAGTATTTGTGTAATTCTGTGATGAGCCTAATTCTTTTATGTAAGTTTCTGTATCAAATTTGTTTTGACATAGTGTTTTAATCTGAATCTCATAATTATTCTATAGAAACCTAATGCATCAACTCTAATTCTTTATGGTTTATAAACGACACTCGATTGTTCTACCACGGCAATATATCTCAGTCTATTTGACCATGCTGGTTAAGTGTGTTTGTGCCAATTTATTGGCTGTGATTCTTTGCCATTCTCTTTCCTTTATTTCTCTTGTACGGTATCCTTTATTTAATCCTAAGAGCCATATGGTCCTTTGTAGTTCCCATTAGAATCTTTTGCAAATAATTTGCTTGTCATCAAACATTTCATTTCTTCCCTGCAATATTATCGATGTCTTCATGTTTTGTAAGATGGAGGAAGAAAGGTAAATCTCCACAGATTTCAGGTTTGTCTCTATTTTCAGTGTTGTGATGAAAATGTTTTTCCATTAGGTAGCCCCTCTGAGCGTTGTCTCTGTCTCTTCAAGGTTTCTGTCGTTCAGCTTATTGTTCAGCTTACCTGATACCTTGCTTTTGTAGATGCATGTTTCTCTCGCGGACGAAAGGTGTCATGTGGCCAGGGGCAGTCACGGTGGCTTTACAAGTGCTAATAATACCCCCAAATCGAAATAAATACGTACCGATACTATGATTAGTAGAACTAGCGATGAAACAAAGGCAGAAGATCAATAATACACGGTATGAAAGCCTTTCTGCTTCGGTGGAGTAAAATATGCCGAGAGCATGATGTTCAGAAAAAGTGTCAAGATCAAGGAAAAAAGAAGAGAATAAAACAAAGAAAAATTAAAATCATCAACAACACTGAAACCAGCAACAAACCCTAAATTCCGGAGCATGTTTAGCGTAATCTGTGGGGATGGCGAATGGATTATCATTAACCACAGAATCAGATGTGAATGAGAAAATACCACGCCCACAAAAAGGTCCTGATTTGTAGTACGACGTTTATTGTGCAACGATGAAGAAATAATGACAACAGATTCACATTCTCAAATGATTATCAAAAATACAAAGAGTGGGATAAAAGGAAAATCACAGAGAGTGAAGACTCGGCATCAAATAACCAATAATAGGAAAAACAATTTCTTGCAAATCACAATGAAATCCGCCTTTAAGAAAATAGAAGAGAACAAAGAGGAAAGATGACTCAGCATGCTTCGAAATTCTCACATTTGATACAAAAACTTGCGCATCTCTTAAGCCGCAGTGTTTTTGAAGAAGTTCAAAAGACGCAAATAAAATTATTAATTTTTTTCATTCCTGCGGTACCGCTTTGAAGAATTATTGGTCGAATGAATCGACACCTGCATTTATATTTGTTAAAGCCTGCTACTTATTCTATTACCGAACCACTAGTTAAACACATCAACACCGGTTGTCACGTAGTGGTGTGGACAAACACGGACACAAAGATACACGAATGCATACACACACGCACACACATGCGCACACACAGCCGCGCGCGCATACACTCAGAAACACATATTCGAGAGTCTTCTTTCAGTTTCGTCTACGAAATTCACTCACAAGGCTTTGGGTACCCCGTGGCTATAGTTGAAAAAAACTTGAACTCGGAACCAAGTGGTTGGGAAGCAAACGTCTTTGGACACAACCACGTCTGCGCCCGGTGGAATATCTGAGCAATTTTCAAAAGATACATAACTAAGAAAATTAAAACGAAGTCTTTACACACAACTCAACTGAAAAATCCCTTCAAAGCTGGTGTTTTAGCAATACTAAATGTCTCAAAAAGGCCTGAATGGGGCATTGATTACTGTGCAATAGAATCTGAGAAAATATTGATTAGGGGCGAGGAGTTTCCCGACTGGAAATGACCAGTGATAATTAATGTTTTATTTCGTTCAATTATATCTTGTAATTATTCCGTGTCTTATTGCACTTTTTAAATAATTCCTGTGCCAATATGTGTATGCATAAATAGGTGTGTGAGTGTTTGAATATGCTAGTGTGTATGTACGTGCAGGTATCTATCACAGGAAAAAACATTTTTGTAGCCAAAGCAATATATTGCTTTTAGAAAAGATAAAAGTGACATAACGTAAAGAAATTGCTCATATAAACTGTATCAGCTAGTATGTCATGGCTGGAGACGTATTCTTTCATTTTGGCTATGACTTAGTTGACAGTGAATGTTTTTGGTTAATTCTTTCTTCTCTAATCTTAAGATAAGTTTACTGTATTCTTCTTTCTACAGAATGAAAGATTTGGCGCGGAGTTCGTCAATACAATCCTTAGATAAAATTCCAGTTTTGGAAATTTTATTTACCTACTTCCAAGCTATTCAATTGTTTTTAGCTGATGATCATATAGGTATCTTGTCTCCTTCAATTTGTCATGGTATTCTCTAGTTGTTACTCTAGCTAACATTTTAGCCTTTCCGTGTCTCCCGTTGTTGGACATTTTTTTCTATCTCTATAATTTTCATCTCTGTTTTCTTTAGATATTTTTGTAGTCCAGGATTTGATATTACGTAATGCCCCTTAAATTTTCGCACTCGTGGTTACCATAAACTCTTATAACCAGACATTAGGTGTGTATATTTGTATTGCTGTCTTTGTTCCTTGTTTTTATGTCAGCTTTTCATTCATATTTAGCCTCCGAATGAGAATTCTTGTTGCAATATTTCTTCTAATGGGGATGCGTTTAGGTTCCACCGTTTTGTCTGTGAGTACAATTACTTGTCATTTGTTCATTAACTTTCTTTATTCGTCTTCGTCGAATGACAACAATTTAAACCTCAATGTAGTCTCATTGTCAACAATGTTTCTTTAAACATTTCTATTAGTTCCTTATGAGACTTCGTTCAACATTTTAACCAAAAGTTGAAACATTACCGAATTGTCAAGAATTCTCGTCGTTTTTGTTTTTAGTATCTGTGCTACAGATCAGGATTAGGCAAGTTTTTTTTTATGTTTTGAAGTATAACACCTTGTGCTGATTTTTCTGAAATCTAATCCCCACCCCAAATAATTTTCTCTGTCTCTCTCTCTTGCTGTTACTGTTTACCTTTACACTGTCCTTTGAACAGCTCCCTTTGGGTTTGAAGGGAACCCATTTCTTTCTTCAATGAATCCTTCTATTTCTATACAGGACGATTCATAGCAATTTAGAGATTTCTTTTAAATTGTGCTTTTTCTTTGTATTTTTAATATCGCTTTATTATTTATCTTACTTTCCTTTTTTATGCGTATTTCCTTTCGATGTTAATCTTATTCCTGATTCACTGAATCTTTTTCTCTTAGTTTTTATATTTTTCTGCATAATTGCTTCCTAGATGCTTTGATCCGTCTTTGATTTTCTTTTAGGATTAAATCTAAAACAGAATTCTACTTACCCTTGTAAATAAATTAGTCACTACATGTATTATTACATTTAGGTTATCAATACTGGTGATTTAATATCTAATATAATTAAAACTGCGACGGGTAGGTCTCTTTTCGGTTATTGCCTTTTTATGGCTGAATTTTATCCTCAGGAGACACTTCGTTAGTCCATAAGAAAACTTTTTATTGAAAGAAATGCATGAATTATTTCTGCATTTATAATCCCATACTTGTCTACTAACTGCAGAATTTCTTATTCATTAATCTTTTTTATATTCTCTTTACTTATTTGATATGTTTATTTTCGTATATACTTTTGCTATCTCATGTCCTGCTTCGGTATTAGTTGTTACACAATATAGCTGGACAACGGTTCGCTATTTTTGTGTTTATAATATTCCATTTTTGTCGTCTTTTAAATTTTCCTTCTCTCTACAGAATGTTTCTAGTGTGATTCTTTGATTTCTCTTAAGTTTCCCCTTTCAATGACCATCCTTTCCTTAAATTTCCCATTTCAACTAATATTTGTGTTTACATTTAGGAACGTATCTTGTCTGCTGGAGTTTACCACCATCTTTAAATACGTTCTAAAGATTTATCAAGTGCATAATTGTAGCCCCTTTTGTTGGGTGGAAGACAGAGTAGATTCATGTCCTTTCGAGTTCTTCTACGGCTTTTTCTTTCAGTTACACGCCTTGAGGAATAACGTCTGCCCCCTTATAATTATTGTCGGGTCCCAATTTACGAGCTTCTCATTATATTGTATTTTGCACACACCATATTTCAGATTTTAATGCATTATGTTACAATTAGGCGTCTTCCCCTTATTCACTCCAAACTGAATAATACGGTTTTATATGTAATATTTATCCGGACGTAGGAATACAGAATTAGCCTGGTTTTGATATGATATATTTATGCGTTGTTAGCTCGAGAGAGGAAATCACTGAATACAAAAAGGTATTTTTCATGCATGAATATGTGACAATAACCAATAAAGTAATACTTACGCAATTATATTTCCCTATTTTCCATCGCATTCTTCTTTCTTCTCCTCTCTTTCTGTTGCTGCTTGCGTGAGTAGATTTCTGTTATGAATCTCTTGAAAGAAATTTCAATAACTAAATCTTTCATTATTTGCGTTGTTAGGCTTCGGATCTTTTCAGTGTTTCTAGATCCCTGCCATGCCTTTATACATTTTTCATTCATTTTCTTTACTTTCGTTTTCTTCAACGATAGAATAGGGTTTCTTATTTAGAATAGTAGAAATTGAGGAGAACATTAAAGTCAGTGCCAGCGTACACGCCTCCGAGATTTTAACGATAATTTTCTTAAAAGTTGAAAAATCTAAAAGACAGAGTTGAGGAACACCAAACAGAACAAAAATCTTGATAATTAGTCAAACAGATGCAGTCACAAAGGCATACATTGGTCCTTCGCAAAATACAGATAAAAGACCTGCAAATATATTTCTAATGGAAACTCAAGAACATGCGATACCGAAATTTACTCAACGGAAGCAGCAACAAATATAAACTTGCGAATGTCACGCACCAGAGAGAATTTTTAATATATGTCAGTTTTCTGAAAATACTGAAAAAGAGAATGGTGTCACAAAAATATTGTGTTCCCGTAACTTCAGGAAACTGTGCTTCCTTAACAAGGAGAAATGAGATAACTATGACTCCTTGGAGCCGAAGGATTTTCATGTTCTGATAAAGACAATTAAAGGGTACGAATTCAACACTGGCATCGATCTAATCAATTTACCCCTTCTCCTAAAACTGCTGGCCTTGTGTCAAAATTACGGAGAATTATTTTTTTAAATTTGAGTAATATTTTTCAATTATTTTCTTATTTGCTATCAAAATAATTCAGATGGAGAAGCGGCTTTGAAAAATGACTTTCAGAAATGGATTCTTGTGTTTCTTCTTCAACTGTGTAATTATTGTTGTAGTTCAGTAATTTTCTTGCGAAGAGAGTCGTAGGACCATTTTCACATTTATTTTGAATCGTCCACGCTACAATATTTAAGTTCAAAGCGATCTTCCCTCCAAGTCTAATATTTATAATCGGTACTTGTTCTCGCACTTTTATGACAGTTTGTCGTTTGATCTCTTCTTTTTCAGTTACACGTTGTCGGTCACATCAAGGAAACCCTTCATGCATTTCAAGTGCATGATACGTGTATAATGCTGAATCGACCGCAATTCACACCAGTAAATTATATATTTACATTAACTTTTCTATTAGAATATCAACACAAAGGGAAAGGAAACAACGAAATTCTGCGGAAAATTACGGAAAGCGGCGTAAAGCAAATGTTTTGTGTATTTCAAAAGCACAACAGCGAAATGAAACGATGAAAGACAACAAACGAAATGGTATCGGAGTCTGCATTCACCGGGAAATAATGAAAAGCAGTGAAATATTATTCACTCAAACAATAGCTTCACAACGATCTCCATGAAAACATTTTACCCACTACTGTGTGCATTTATCTTGGTTCCATTTATCAACTCTTGTAGTTAAATTCATTCTCTATGAGAGATCTCAATCTAAATACACTGTCCTGCTACTTGATTAGTTCTGAATCTCTCTCATATACAATCTTTAAAATTAGTTGATTAATTAATGCACTCAATTGTTAAGAATGATTAATTTAATGAATCCATTTACAAAGTAATCATTCAAAGTCGCTTCTAAAAGAGAATACTGAAGAAAGAAAACCAAAATGCTTTTTTTTATATTTATCAACAGTAACACACAATCGCACAGTTCTCACCTATCGTCAATGAACACACTGGAATCCATATATTACATATTTACTTATATACATACATACTATACATATGATGCACGTGGTAAGAAGCTTCCTTCCAAATTACGTGGTTCCGTGTTCAGTTCCACTGCGAGATGGCACTTTGGGTACGCATCTTCTACTATAACCTCGGACTGAACAAAATCTTGTCAGTGGATTTCATAGACGATTACCATATATATATATATATATATATATA
>NC_068982.1:1693923-1695333 GCF_001194135.2 Octopus bimaculoides | reverse complement strand
ATATATACATTTATTTGAAAATATTTGTACATATATATATATATATAATATATAATATATGTGTGTGTGTATGTATTATATACATATACACATGTATCTCTGCATGTGTGAGTTTTTCTGTTTCTGTTTGTCCCCCACCATCGCTTGAGAACCGGCATTGCTGTGCTTAAGTCCCCGTCACATAGCGGTGGCCCAAAGCGACTGATAGAATAAGTACCACAATGTTTTAAAAAATTATATTTACTGTGTTCGATTCATTTGACTAAAATTTCTTCAAGTCGGTGCACCAGCGTCGCCGCAGTCTAATAATTGAAACAAGTAAAAGATAAAAGGTATGACTGGTATTAAAATGGTCTCACCTGATTCATATGACAAAATGTCTTCTGGGTTACTCACATTCATGTTCTGGACAATCAGGTACGGATTTTAGCATTAAACAATTCACAAAATACAGTTGAAAATTTAAAAACTGGAAAAATATTAGGAAATAACCATATCAAAATCATCAGTTAAATTGGATATTAACTTTAAAAATATCCAATTTTATAGTCGTAAGAGCTATCCTTAGCAATGATGTGGAGTTGGTATTTCCCCACCGCTGCCAGAGCGAATAATTTAGGCTCCCATTGGCGAATGTGATTGATTCAGAACGAGCAACGAAAGAAATTGTTAGGACGTCAACCTAAAAATTTTATTGATCCCGATAAAGAATGCAACAATTTTTCAGAAACAGTAAAATTTAAATGTATTTATGGGAGGTTTAAAAAGTGGAGGAAAATTGAAGCAATATTTGGGGTATAAAGAGAAGCGTTAATAAATAATACAGTAAATATAAAGGAAATTACGAAGTAAAAATAGCTAAGAAATCGCAAATCCAAAAGATACAGACTATTTGTTTTTAAATTTATTTAATTCGCAGTTTGTAATAATAGATTTATATGATGAATTTTAGAATTTTTATTACGTTTTCATAAATTATTTGTTTAAAACAAAATAAAAGAAGCATTATTTCCTCTGCAATACGTAATTAGTAAGCAAGGATCAAGTCAGGCTAAGTGTGGTTTCGTCAGAAGGTAGAGAGATCATGTAAATGTTTCGGCCAAAGATTGGCCGAGGCCATGTTTAACTTCATAGCACCACCCACTAATATCTGTTCAGTCAATTTGAGTCAGGTTTTGTGGTGTCGTGGCCCATTCAAATAGGGAGTTGTTGTTAGCTGAAATGTACCCTGGTATAGGTGGCTTATCTGGTATCCCTTCAAGAAATTTGTCCAGGGCTCATTTCAAGGTGATGGGATCTTTTACGAAAGATGTTTTCTTTTTTGAAAACTGAGATGACAGATCGGGCCCTGAATCGAAAGAATTTCTCGATATATACGTAAAAAAATTGTATATATATATATATATATAT
>NC_068982.1:1685747-1693234 GCF_001194135.2 Octopus bimaculoides | reverse complement strand
TATATATATATATATATATATATATATGTATGTATGTATGTATGTATGTATATGTGTGTTTTTGTGTGGCGTTTGTCCCCAACGCCTTTTGACAACAGGTGTTGGTATGTTTGCGTTCCCGTAACTTAACGATTCGGCAAAAGAAGAAAATGATAGAATATGTGTCAGGCTTTAAAACAATAAGTAATGGAGTCGCTTCATTCGACTATAAATTCTTCAAGGCCTTGCCACAGCATAGTCACAGTCTAATGATTTAAACAAGTTAAATATACACGATAAAGTGTGCGTACGCGCGAGAATGTGTGTGTACACACGAGAATTCAGTATTATAGATTCATTTAAACCGAATTTACTGACTGGTAAAGTCGGCTGAAATGGGGATATATGACTGTACTCTATAGATATTAGTATTCACACGCACACACAATCATACACTCACACACACATAAACACAGACGCAAACGCACATTCATACACACACAAACACACGCAAACACAGATAGATAGATAGATAGATAGATAGATAGATAGATAGATAGATAGATAGATTGATAGATAGATAGATAGATAGATAGATAGATAGATAGATAGAGACAGACAGACACATACATACATACATACATACATACATACATACATGGAATTATATTTAGAACGTTCTTGTAATTTTGACATGGAAAGACCTCGCAATGAACGGCTTCCCCGGACTGTGGTATACCTGCGCCTCTCCGTCATTATGCCCCATCATCTTTCAGACATTGACTCCATCGTTCATCACCCTCTAAGAGCACCTGTTCATATAATTTTAACAGTAAAATATAATTTGCCGTTACGCATCAATGCTTGTCAATTAATTAGAGCGTGTAGTGTAATATTGACGTGTACAGTTATACTCAAATCATTCGTGTACACCTGGATGGGTATGACCTTCCGCTGCAGAAACTGACTCTGAAGAAGAATTTTCCTTATAAACAATATTTGAGATATGAATGACGTCAGAACTTAGTGTGATTGCTCTTCCTCATCTCTTCAACGCTTGAATGCAGACGAAAGTTGTCAATATAATTGAATAAACTTGTATTTCTATGAACCTTGCTTCGTGTGCTTTGCAGACTTTTGGTTGTATAAGAATAAATAACTCTCAACGAAAAACCAGCAGAATAACTGCTTTCGAATGACCGATTTCGAATGACCGATTCCATTTTGTATGAAACATTTTTCTGCCAGAGTCGGAGGTATGTTTACGTTACATTGCAGCGAGCATATATATAACGAAGTATTGGTTAACCCACCGTAAATTTTTAATACAGTTTTTGTTCATTATATGTAATATAAAATACAACGAAAGAAAAATATTTCCAACATTCGACTAAAGGAATCTCTTAGCGTCTTTCGTGATAAAATTAAGATTAGTACTAAACAAAAACAAGAAAATTTGTCTTCGAAAGATTTCGATTTCAGTTTACCAACATCAGCACATTGCTATATTGCCGTTGATTTACTTGTAATGTTTTTCAGCACTCAATGAATCACAATTTGCAATATAGTTTGGTCCATCTTTCGATATATATGTTTGAAGTCGATTGAAGCTCATAGTGTTCACATTAAAATCAGTTCTAACTTCAGAAAGCAAATCCCTTCTGAATTATTATTTCAAGTGACGTATTCAACAGTATAGATAACAAGCTTGTCTTTCTGATACAGAATACTTCTCTCCCGCATTGGTATCAGTTTATTCATTAGATATAACGTGTCGAGATATATTAATCTGAGGTTTGCATTTAGCTTCCAAATATCTATTATTTTGTATTTCCTTTGTTTTCGTTATTTCACTACACTAAATAGTTCAGAAAATAGTAGCTTTTGTCTTAAACAAATATCTGTTTTACGTCACGAATCTATCTAATGCATAACAAACCACGAATCTAGCTCCTTGTTATCGTCTTCTTCTAAGCTTTATAAATGAGACACAACGAAATTCGTGTACGTCAGATTCATCTGATACTTGAAGCATTGTATTCTAATGATAATGATGATTCTAAAGTGAACCGCTTTGCCTAATGATGAAGAGGCGTGCGTGCCATAAAATGGGCATAATTTTCAGTTATTCCTATCACGAGTATCAAGGAAAAGTTTTGCAACATGATATTTTTAATTTGGTACAGAGTATTTTGCTATTACTTCGTTTGAAAGAAGATATATATTTATGGGAGATATAAACTCTTTTCATGTATATATTGTAATTTTCCAAAAGCTAATTCTAGTTTTATATTTAAATACAAGTTCTCAAAAATACAAACACACGCACATACAACACACAATACACACGTGCATACATATCTATATATACGTATATGTGTATGTATACGTCTACATATGTGTATGAGTAGGGAAGTATGTCGGTACTTATGTATTTACGCATCTATTTGTCTATATATACATATATATATATATATATATATATATATATATATATATACAGAGAGAAAGGGAGATAGATAGATAGATAGATAGATAGATAGATAGATAGATAGATAGATAGATAGATAGATAGATAGATAGATAGATGCGTTGTATTCTTCCCAACCGAATGTCTGGTGCTTTGAATGTGTTAAACGAATATTGTACAATTTTAGAATCAGCCACAGATACAGAACAAACCCAACAATTTGAACATAAGCAAATCGAATATTTGTTTATCAATATTTAAGTACTATTAATCTATATTTTTATTTTTCATTTCTAATGTCATACCAAGTAACATCATAACATATATCATCGTCGAATTTTGCTTTCTTTAAAAAGATATCTTTTGGACTACATGACATTTACTCTCCACTAAATATTGCCTCTGCGACAAAGAGTGAGACCAGAAGACGAATTATTAGGAATGCATCAAAAGAAGGTGCATCGGTTTAATGCATTAAGTTATAAATGAAAGTTAAATTATGTGACGCTTCTGAAATGTTTTCTTCGTCAAGACAGACAGAAAAAGAGAAATATCTTTATAAGTATTATGAAGAGCGGAAAGTATATTTATTTAAACTCAAACACACTTTCTTGTTATTCATATTTCATATTTTTGTATCTATTCCCACCATGCACAATCTTTTATATCTTTTTTTTTCCTTTAGAGAATAACATTAGCTTAGCTTTTTGAAAATCTAGCAACATATTTCATTAGCAAAAATTAAGGATGTCTATGAGAGAAATAGTTATGAACGCTATAGTTTAGAACACATATTTTACCCATTTTTCTGCTTGTAGAATATATATGATTCAGAGTTTGAATAAAATGTGCCCGAAATGTGGTTAAACCTCACACATACACAACCAGATATCAGGGCATAGAAAAATATGTCTCAGGACTACAAAACACATTTCCAGTTTCAAGTCGTACAGTCATTTAATTTCGTTTTCAGATGTAGGTTTTTAGGTATCAACTTTCTCTTTCTGCACGGAAATATCTTTGGATTATTCGTCTTAGTATTTGGTTCGTAAGATATTTTTATGTGAATTCGTATGTTCCAACACACGAATAGCGGCAAAATAACTTAGACTAACAAACAACTGATTGACTGATTGTTTAACGATCACATTAAACCGACGCTTGATTAGTTAGTTGATTAGATATTTAACTAATGGACTAACAATAAGTGAATATTATGGAACCAGTGCGTGTGTTATTATTATCGGTTTAATGACTCTCCCAAGACACAACAAGACATCTTTGGATGCTTTCATAACCACATTATCATTTATGATGATCTATGTTACGTTTTCTATAGGTTTCTTTTGCTCGGCCCTCTTTATTTTCGTATTGACAGTTGTATATGGATTGCAATGAGGTTTTCTGAAGTACTTTTGCAGTAGTAACTTAACAGATTAAATTGTAGGAGTATGTCAAAGACAAACACTAAATTTATGGACTCGTTAAATGCCCTGAAAATTGCTACAGATTTATTCAGGTTGTACATATTTCTATCATAGGAGTAAAAACATAAGATTCCCTATCTAAAGCAAGAGTAGGAATGCTGATAATATGCTTCTGACGCTTTGAGTGTACTGCGTTGTTTAGATAGACATTTTAAAACTGGCTCAGCATGATAAACAAGCGTAACATTAAAATCAACCGAAAATACCAGAAAGCATTATTTAGCCCATTTTTACGAATTCTAAATTACATTAGTATTTTTCTCACAGTAAGACTTCACTTTACTTTTCCGATCATATCCTTGTCTTCTATTCTGTTATCATGCTTAATCTGAAATATACGTTCATAATTATACACGGCAATTTCATCGTAAACAAAATATTCAAGTTTCTCCACCGAAGAAACTCTTACCTTATAAAGGTTCAATAGTGATCATTAAAACATAAAAAGGAGATAAGAAAGCCTTCTCTTGAATGGGCTGCATAGATTGAATCTCAGTTCATTAGAACTTCACTGTATCTGTTAGAAATACACTATATAGTTTATGAGACTTACACCTACTTAACGCGAAAAACATACAGCTGAAACAAATCACGTGGATATGACATCGGATCCGAAACCATGTGCTGGTTGCGAGAATGTATTTTAAAAATTTTCTATGATGTCTAAACAAATATGTTCATTTTCTAAAGCTCTTTTGCTTTAGTAAACATAATATCACGTTTACATATTGTTGAGGGGTTCGTTAATTGCTGGTGTAGGGGAAATGTTTAGACTGAAGTATTAAGTTGTCAGAAGAGGTATGCAATCAGATACATTTGGCGAGTAAGTAAGGAACCCTGTTCGGCAGAGGAATGCTAGGATTGCCTGCAATACAAATATTAGAATATTTATTCAGAAGAAACATAGAAACAAAAGAAATATTTTGTAATTTACAGTATATGAAGAAAAGAGGGAATATTTGTAAATTAGAGTAAATATTACATAGCAGATATTTGTATCTACAAAAAAGTTCTCATATTCTCATGATGGTGAAGGGCTTTAATATATTACGTGAAAATATGTAAACTGTTAATGAATAAACGAAAGTCAGCTATTTTTCAGTTTCGGATGAGAAGCAAAACCACTGCTTTCTTCACTATGCTTTGAATGGTAGCGAATTCATGTTATTGTTCATATTTCAGTCACAAGAAAACGCTGACACGAATTAAATGCCAGAAACAACGCAATTCATCTAAGTTATCAGATATCTCCTTTCCTGATATAAGATTAAGCCCCTTCTGAGGCCGAGTTTGATATTGCTTCCTTCAGTGTTGACACCGTTTAAGTCAGCAACTTACTGTGAGTATATTATGAAACGATATTCCTATAAGGGGTAGACCATCAATTCGAGACAACGCTATGTCAAATGGAAAAGTGCAAAATAGAAAACCACCTATCTAAAGAAATACAGCTCATAAACCCATTTCCATTATGTATAACACAAATATCAGTAATATAATCGCTCGATTATAGTGGTTTCTTATTAAAGAATGGACCATGTGCGCTATTGTAAAATATGAGTCCTTTTCGGTGCATTTGTTAAGCGTTATTCCGCTGAGAGAATACATGTTATCAGAGTTAAAAGAAAATTTACTTTATTGCGAATATTGCTAACGTTTTGATATAAGGGACATATACTGGCAAGTGTTCCTGGTTTTTGTAACGATGTTTTTTTTTTCTTTTTTGTTTCTGAACCACTCATACAAATTCATTTCTTCCTTAGTACACCACTACCATATTTGACCTAAATTTGTTTAGGTCAACTAGCTAATTTAAATAACAACATACAAGTATGAAGATTGGAATACTTAACTGTAATATATCGTTAATCACGTGACTATTAATATTGCATTTCTGATCCGTTTGCATATGAATCCTTGCATATAGATATACGGTGAGAATAAAGAGATTCCATTCTGTTTTCTAGATTTCGTTTGCCTGTACTATAATTCCTTCCTAAGCTTTTTCACTTCTTTGAAATTTAGTTTATAGCTGTTACTTCGGTAAATATTATCGACTCTATTCTACTGATATATGCACCCCTCATCTCCCGCTTAACTAATTCGCTAAACCGTTCTCACACAGCTTCCAATAAATTAGTCACTGCATACAAAACCTATTAACATCCACTGCACTGATCCCATATTTGTGGTTTCCGCTGCCGAGGACTATAAACTGTGGACTTTTACACTGTCTTCCTTTCCTGACCTTCAAAATACACTTTGTTAGGTGATATTGAGGATTTGATGCGGTTGATCAATGTTAACGTTGCACCTTCGGGAAATTCAGTCGGAAACATCTGAGCCGCTGTATGAACCCTTTGCAAAACTCCTTATTGTCTAGATAGATCCATACTACAGTTTGCACATCAAAAACACCGTATAAATGTATCACTAAATAGTGGGTCCTTTCTAGAAAAGTCCCATGATGCCTAAAAGATATCTAACGACTTCGTGCCTGTTGGTGCGTAGACAGCTTCTAATAAATGGCTTTCACCGCTGGTCATATTTTTCACCACACCAACTCTGGAGCCAAAAAGTTATATCGAATTGCAAAATCCAAACCATTCCGAAGCATAGCGATTCCGCCTCGCGATCCGTATCGACTTTGACATGAGTACACCACGTATCCATCTAAAGGTGGACACGAAAGCTCGTGCTGTACACATTCTGTCCTCCCTAAATATGTGCAAATAACCTTGCTTCTAGGTTGGCCCCATGCCAGGTGCATTCACACCTTTCTGTTCTAATGAAGGCCATGTTCAGGTGCAAATTGAGAAGACAGACACTCGAATCCACCAGATATCCAGCTGTGATGACACCGGATATTTTCATCATTATGCGTCCTCGTAGATAAATGGGAGACAATCCAAATTCCTTAACCCTACAGGAAAGAATTTAGTGTTTTATGTCAAGTTTCTGTTAAGGTATTTCCTATTGACGGCACCGATTTTCCGGGACCCGATGATAAAATCTATGCTCACTCATAGTACGCACAAATACCTTTCCACTTCGGCGTGAGTGGCCATTTACACACGTTGGATGTCCATTTAGATACATTTGTACTTAACAGTTTGTCTGAAATTCTGTATCCACTAGAATTATTTGGATACCCTTAAAATGCTTCTTGATAGCAGTTTTTAAGCTTTTCAGCATCTTTAAAATAGGTTCGTTTTTCCGCTATAAGAACACGTACGCTATTATGTTGCCGCTTTTGTGAAGGATTTCGCCTTTGTAATACTGGCAATCCTATTGCTTTGGACTGTTACTTTGGTGGTGGTAGTAGTAGTAGTAGTAGTAGTAGTAGTAGCAGTGATTGTGTTGGCAACAGTAGTAGCGAATGGTGGTGGCGATGGGGTTGCTTTCCTCTTATCACGTACCTCTTCACTTGGTTTATTGTTTCTCTTCTCGTCATGAGTTTTGTTGCTGTCACCCATAACTAGCAGCACCGGCGGCGGCATCGGCGGCAGCGGCGGTAGCGGCGGTAGCGGCGGCAGCGGCGGCAGCGGCGG
>NC_068982.1:1672622-1685650 GCF_001194135.2 Octopus bimaculoides | reverse complement strand
TCTTGTGATCGACTCTACGACCTATTATGGTTGAATATGACAGGTTACTGCCGCTGCTGCTGCTGCTGCTGCTGCTGCTGCCGCTGCCGCTGCTGCTGCTATGGTTGTTCGTTGCAATAGGGATGGTGTAGCTTTTTAGGCTATACACATTGAGAAGTAGCGAATTATCGTTCACCATTCAATTGAAGAGAGTCAACGCAGAAGGAGGAAAAAGAAGAAAAAACAAGTAGAACACGAACAGAAGAAGAAGAAGAAGAAGAAGAAGAAGAAGAAGAAGAAGAAGAAGAAGAAGAAGATGAACAACAACAACAACAACAACAACAACAACAATAAAAAATAAAAGTAACTATTAGTGATACTGTTCTATATTTTAGTGTTGTATCGCATTCCCAATAACAGGATGATTAAGAAAATTAACCACATCATTTCGTCAAGAATCGCCAAGAAAGGAAATGTCTGTTACTTGATGTTTCAGCCGCAATAGGCAACACATCTTTCTAAAGAAAATCTCGAGATATTTAACTCTGATGAATTAGAATCAGTCATTTCTTGAATGTAGGACTTGATAACCGATACAGTCTACATACGTTCTTTAACAGATATTCCAGGTCTCAAGGCGGTGAGCTGGCCGAAACGTTAGCACACCGGGGGGGGGGGAGGCTTAGCGATATTTAGTCTGTCTTTATGTTCTGAGTTCAAATTCCGCCGAGGTCGACTTTGCTTTTCATCCTTTCGGGGTCGATAAATTAAGTACCATTTGCCTACTGGGATCGATCTAATTGACTGGCCCCCTCTCACAAAATTTCGGGTCTTGTGCCTAGAGTAGAAAAGATATTCTAGGTCTTAACCATAATTATCTCCCATGCAAAAGTTAGAATTACTTGTCACTAAATGATGCAGTGTGAAATGTAGTCGAAACACTCACCCAAAGGACGAAAGTGCACTGGGAGTACATGGTCAGAAATAAAACAGCGGAAACTAAAATATCATATCAGGAAATGCTTAATTATATATAATTATATATAATTAATTATATTTAAGCTATAAGATAATTTGTTCCTATATTTTTCTTGTTTTTATATTAGTGACGTAAATCACGTTCCTATAATTTCTTGACCAAATCCGTCTGCAACTTTTGTTAATTGGGAATTTAACTTGATTGCACAGGACAGACTCCAAATTATCCAATCCTAACAAGATATATAACACATGATGACATATCCTATCCTCCTATTATGCAATAGATGCAGCAATACAATTTCCATAAGTATACAAGAATCGCCCAAAAATTTACCAACTGAGTGACTTTCCTATCTTACCATAAAACGGCAAGCTGTGAAAGTTGTCAGCTTGTATTATTATATTACACTTAGAAATAAAAAAACTCTACGACTAATCTGCAACACCTCGGTAAATCCTCAAAAAGAAATGCAAACCGTATAAACATGTGCGTAATTTAGACGTGGTATACATATTGAGTAGGCGCGTGGCTTAGTGGTCAGGGCATTCGGCTAACGATCGTAAGATCTTGAGTTCGATTCCCGGCAGTGCGTCGTATCCTTGAGAAAGACACTATATTTTCCGTTGCTCCAGTCTTCTCAGGTAGCAACAATAAGTAGTACCAATAATTACAGAAGGGCCAGCCTTGTAACATCCACAGTCAGGCTGAATCTCCCGCGAACTACGTTAAGGATACATGTGTCTGTGGAGTGCTCAGCCATTTGCACGTTAATTTCACGAGTAGGCTGTTCCGTTGATCGGATCAACTGGAACACTAGTCGTTGTAACCGACGGAGGAGCAGTTTATAAATATTTAACCATCAGGGAAAAAAATCAACATTAGTGATGTGCCACTTCTTCAACTCTGTTTCACAGTATTTCGTGCAAAACAGAGTACATCTTATCAAAGACTTCAGAAAGTCCACCAATTTCCTGGAACAATTAACAATTACACAAATAATTGTTGATATCTTGTTGATATTTTTCCAGCCTTAAATGAAGAACAAAAACATTTAGAGTTGGCTGGTGCCATTCTTTGAGTTCTTCTAAGATTTGCAAGTGGTCTAGGAAAAGGCTGGGACGTAAAAGGATTTTATTCTCGTACTTCCTGGTTGCTTCCGTTACGGTTTACACTTGAATCTTTGAAGAGTCACTGAAGACACTTTCGTAGTGAAGAATTCGGATTTATACAAGTATGCAAAAAATACTTAAGTTTTGGACGAATCCCCACCGGTTGCATGAAGGATTAACCCATTTGCATTTAATCCGGCCTTATCTAGTCCTAATGTTCTACCTGTTTTATATTTAAACTGACCAGATCCGGTCTCTAACACCTACCTTACAATGTCATTCTAACAATAAAATATAATATCATCGAAATCTCATAGCAACTGGATAATAATTATGTCTAGGCACAAAGCCTTGAAAATTTTTGGCGAAAGGGACTAGTCGATTATATTGACCCCAGTACGTAACTGGTACTTATTTCATCGACCCCGAAAGGATGAAGAGCAAAGTCGATCTCGGTGCAATTTGAACACAGAACGTCTTTAAGACGGACGAAATCCCGCTAATAATTTTTCCCGGTGCGCGAATGATTCTGCCAGCTCGCTGCCTTTAGCGGGGAGATAATAACGCAGGATTAAGTTAAAACAATGTGAATAGATAATTATTATATCCGACAGAGTAATCCGAATGCTAGAGGGTTTGAAATTGAAGTTAACAACAACAAGAAAAACATCAGCAACAACGGTTTATTTTTGTCCTGGGAAGTCGTTTGGTACTGCTGCTGCTACTACTACTACTACTACTACTACTACTACTACTACTACTACTACTACTAGAGATAGATTTGAGGGTTTTCGGAACATTAAGGCACAATAAACACACCGCTGTAAGGAGGCAAGGTGGCACAAACGTTAGCACGCCGGGGAAAATGCTTAGCGGTATTTCGTCTGTCTTTACTTTCATGGTTCAAATTTCGCCGAGGTCGACTTTGCTTTTCATCCTTTCGGGGTCGATAAACTAAGTGCCAGTTGCATACTGGGGTCGATCTAATCGACTGGCTCCCGGCCCCAAAATTTCGGTCCTTGTGCCTAGTGTACAAAAGAATAAACACACCGCTGTGATAATGCATTTTAGACCTCATCCCTCGTTAAGGCATCCGTTTTAATGGCTTGCACTCGTCCATCAAATCACTCGAAATGTCGCTTTACAAACTTGTGCTTTTCTTTTTCGGGCAGACCTATTATTTTTCGTTTACAGTAGAGGTCGCCTCTCGTCCAATTTGGACGAACCCTTTGCAACTGCCCTCAGAGCTAAACGACTCCCTCTTCCATCTTCCTCTTGTCACCTGTACTGTGATGCCCTCTAATCAACATTTTCTTGAAGGCTTCCTCCGCAAAGAACGTCATACCACTGCCACTGGAATTCCAGCCTTGTCGTTGATTTTCCTGCAGTCATCTACTTGAAGTTCTTCGACAACTTCCGGATGACTACTGGAAATGTAAACAAGGAATTTCATGCTTTCATGCCGAGTGACGTTCTTCGATGCAAGAAATAACAACAGCTACTACTACTACTACTACTACTACTACTACCATCACAGCAACAACTACTACTACTATTGCTGCTGCTGCTACTACTACTACTATTACTACTAATTGTTGTAGTAGCAGTAGCAGTAGTACCACGAAATACTATTCAGCATATGTGAGCTCTAAACAGACCAGTAAATTAATTCCTACTGTATTCGCTTTAAAACGTGGGTTGATGTTTACGGATCTCATTGAGCAGTTTCTTGACAACGTTGACGTCACACATCACGATAATATAAATAGGTGATACTGTAATCTAAATACTACGTTATTATCACCTTTGCATTCATCTATTATTAGATTAATATCAATGCAAGAGGAAACGCCCGCACACATACATGCATACAAACTGACAGTCGGAAATCACATAGACATAAATTGATTTACCCAGACACATTAGTCCGATGGAGACAAATTATAAACAAACGCAAATGAGGAATAACAAAATTTAAAGTAACATGTACACACTCATACGCATTTAATATCAATATCATTATTAATTATTATTATTATTATTATTATTATTATTATTATTATTATTATTATTATTATTATTATTATTATTATTATTATTATTATTGATGTTGTTGTTGTTATCATTGGAAGGCGGTAAGCTGGCAGAATCTTTAGCACGGTGGATGAAATGCTTAGTGGTATTTCGTCTACCGCTACGTTCTGAGTTCAGATTCCGCTGAAGTCGACTTTGCCTTTCGTCCTTTTGGAATCAATACATTGATTACCAGTTACGCACTGATAATTGACTTATTTCCACCCCCAAAATGTCAACCTTGTGCCTATACTAGGAATTATTATTATTATACGGTGCTAGCTGCTCACTACCAATGAACCAAGGTAACACCTCTTATCTTTCGAGCACCATCCGGAGTATTCGAGCGGTTCCAAGCAGTGCTCTTTTCTCCAAGTGCCCCACCATTAATCCCACTCCCATTTGTTGCAAATACTTCTCAAGATTTTTACTCACAGTTCCCAGAGCGCCGACAATAATAATAATAACTATTATTATTATTATTATTATTATTATTATTATTATTATTATTATTGTTCAGTAGCTTTATTATTATTGTTCAGTAGTTTTATTTTTATAACGTGCTTTCACTTCACTACCGAGCGCAGCTCTGTGCGCCTTGGGTATGTGCTGTGGTTTGCTGTGGTGCTCTTATGCTTATTATTATTATTATTATTATTATTATTATTATTATTATTATTATTATTATTATTATTATTATTATTATTATTTCCTTTGCCTCCTGGTGGTGGCGGAAGGGTTTGTCTGGAGGACGAGGCTGAAAGACATGAGGACAGAGACTTTCCCCTTCGGTAGAGCCCTCATCGACTTTTCCCAGTTTCACTTGAGTGGAGAGGGAAGTTGCGGGGCGTGGGGGGGGGGAGTGTTGTCTTCAAGTGAATTTACTGAAAGGTGAGTGAAAGTTGCAACGATGACAAGAGTGGATGGTACCGCTCTAAGTATAGACTTGTGAGTCGGATAACAGGAATTGAAGAGGACACCTGCCCTTGGTGTTCAGCGTAATCTTGGACGGTGGGGGTCCTTGAATATCGCAAGAGGTCTCCTCTCTCAGGAGGGTCACATCCCCGTTATTATCTCCCCTTTCTTCTTTTATTTTCATGTTTATTTTATTTATTTATTTTGTCTTATTTTCATTATTGTATTCTATGTAATTTTCCTTTCTCGCTCTTATTGCATATTCTGTATATTTTCAATACATTTCTATATACTTTTGTCTCTCATTCCATTCTATGTAATCCCGCCAACACTTGTTGTCTGTCTTTGTATTGTTCCCTTCATCCTTTGCCCTGGTGGCAAATAAAAGAAATCATTATTATCATTACTACGACTACTACTACTACTACTACCACTACTACTACTACTACTACTACTACTACTACTACTACTACTACTACTGCTACTACTACTACTACTGCTGCTGCTGCTGCTACTACTACTACTAACAATGATAATAATTATTATTGTTGTTTCTACCCTAGGCTAAGGCGGCGGGTTGGCAGAATCGTTAACACACCGGACAAAATGCTTACTCGACCCCACCCCGGTAGCATTGACACGCTAGAGATTTCTGGAAGTTATCCATAAGCACCGGTCCGAAAGTCCTCTGGAAAGACCAGTTAACTGACCCCTCCTGACGTCCAAGGACGTCGTTGCACTTCCCAACTACTAATTTCCTATGGAACTCCATAGTGTGACTTTCACCGACCGCGTTACCTGCGCCCTTTCTTGTTCTCCGCTTGATCCAGGACTGTAGCTCCGTCAATAAAACGAGTTGTGGAAAATCCTGCGTGACAAACGGAGACTACACCTTACTCACCGTTAAGAAAACGTTGGAGATGTCGCAGCCTCAGCGCGTGTCTACGCATCATTAGCCACGGCGTGCCCAGTCCTGCACTCAGCGGCTGTTGAAAGCAAATGAACCGTCTCACGAGCGGAACACATCCCTTCCACAATAAAATTTATTCCACAATAAATTTCTTTGCTCATAACTCTGCCAAACATGAATTTCAAAATGTTGACCAACGTTTGTAAGGGAGTCTGGCGTCTGTTAGTGATGTATCAACACACGCTTCCCCGAACGTATCTTCTTCCCACAATCTCTACCACATGTGATACAGTATAAAGAGAGGTTCTGTAAACAACTTTGTATGAGAGTGGAATGATCACTTTAGATCAATGGAGAAGTTTCGATATGTTGAACCGATGATGCTTGATGCCGGTTCTCACACGAGCCAGTTTCTCTTCCGTCTTCAAATGTTGGACGACCTCCAAGTTGTTAAGGTAGATGTTCAAATATTGAAACTATTTAGTATCATATGCCTTGTCAATGTTTCCCACTTCGTCTCTCCTGTGTGTACCGACTCTTGCGTTTCTGCTGTGCACACTAGTGACCCGCGAGCTGAGATGTGGAAATTTGAGTTAGCAAGGAAGAGGACATCATCGCTATAGCATCATTCACCAAACACATCGAGTTGATTGGTACCACTCTTAGAAAGTAGTGACAAAACCAAAATTACGCTCCGATTGTCGTGGGCCCTGCCGGTCGGCATCTGGAGAAGCAAATCAAACTATATAACGGAGCACAACTCATATTTCGTCTATCTCCATGTTCGGAGCTCCAATTCCGCCGAGGTCGACTTTCGGAGTTATTAAAATTAGTACCAGTTACGCACTGGGGATCGATGTAATCGACTTAAAATTCTTTCCCCCAAATGTGATGCCTTGTGCTTCCAGTAGAAAGGATTTTTATTATTATTATCATTATTATTATTATTATTATTATTTCGGAGTCAATGAATTACGTACCAGTTACGCACTGAGGTCGATGAAATCAACTAGCCCCCTCCCTCAATGTTTCGGGCTTTGTGCCTATATTAGAAAGGATTATTATTAGAAGTAATACCATCACCATCATATCGTTATTATCGACGTTCTTACTTATATTGGTTTCAAATTTTGGACCAAGGCCAACAAGTTCGGGGCAGGGGTTGTTAGCGTTAATTTCAAAGCAAATTTAGACCGTAAGGTAGCAGGTTCTAGTGAGAGCCAAGAAAACAAAATTGCTTGATCAAACTCATAATACAAATTGATGTAAAAATGATGTTAGTTTCAAATTTTGCCACAGGGCTAGCATTTCTTGGGAGGTGTAAATTGCTTACATCGACACCTACCTATTTTATCCACCACGAAAGGATGAAAAGCTAAATCGACCTCGGCGGAATTTGAACTCAAGACGTAAAGATTACCGAAATGCCTCGAAGCATCTTGCTCGGCGTGTTAACGATTCTGCCAGCTCGCTCCCTTATGCTTTTATTCTTATTAATAATTGCATGTGTTAGTTATGGCCATATACATATGTATTGAAACTCTGGAGTGAGTTATTTTCTAAGTAAATTTGCTTGATATTAATACATTCAGTGGATTATCATTCTTTGAAAATTTGCGTGAGAGCCCTTTTCACCTTGGCAGGACACACGAGGGATTTTTTTTTGTATTGAAATTTTGCTTTTCTGTACATAACGATTGCTTCTTCCTCTGGTGTAAATTCTACTGGAATTTTAAAATTACTTTCGAGTATTCTGTAAACACATACACAGACCAAAAATTAAAATTGTCAGAAAGAAATTTTTTTTTAAATTTAACATATAAGCAAGCAAATTCTGTGACACAGACAGGAAAATGTCAACATCGCAAACAACATTAACAAAAAATGAAGACGACAAAGACAATAAACAATTATCTATCGTTGCCCACCAGACAGGAATTCAGAATATGTTTCAAGTATGAGACAAAAGAAATTCCTGAGCATAAATGTCACGAAATCGTCGACCTTCTTCTCTGAGGATTTAAGTGGAGACAAACAAGAACATAGACTTACATATCGGAAAGTGTAAGAATTTTCATTGGGCACTGAGAGGTTTGGTCCATGTATAGCCCTAGGTTCGAGAATACATATACAAGAGAGAGGATATGGCGAAGCTGAGATCTGAATCGTTGTGGGAGACGCAGATCACAGTCATAACCTGAAGAAGGGGAACAGTAAGTTCATTTCATTATTAAGGACATTTAAATGAATCTTTATGGTCGGTATCCTTTGACCGGGCAGTGGTTAATGAGGGTACCAAAACTTAGAAGCAGTTTCGTTAGTTTGGTGAACACGAAGATCCAGATAAGTTCCAGTATTCACAGAAGTATCCTAAGGACACATTCAATGAAGAATGCAAAAGAGAAAGCGATAAGAGCTTTAGTACAAGACATGAAAGAAGACCCATGTTAATGTACTAATTCACAAGCAGTGCTTCAGTGTTTATCGCTATCGACGTTGATGGATTGAATAATATTGGCCATATGTCGAAACGATAGGCAGATGATGTTGTATGTATACGTTTGTTATGCTTGTTCAATGTGACCCATTTGTATTTTTTTCTTTCGTAGTTCTTGGTGGTCCTTCACTGAACTTGTAATTCTCGTAGGGATAAACATGTTTAGGAGTTCTTAGTTTCTTGGTTCGTGAGAGTTAGTTTTCTTGTATATTTTATACTCTCAATTGACATACAGTTTCAAATACTGATGAGGTAATCCATGTTTAGGGATTTCTAGTTTATGGAGGTTATGTTGCAGATAGATAGATAGATAGATAGATAGATAGATAGATAGATAGATAGATAGATAAACAGAGCAATCCTTTTTTTCTGGCAGCCATTATACAATTCAAATAGTTATGGTAGGTTTTGTTTGTATGGTTGCTATTTCTAGCTTTTGTGTTGGTTTCTGTGTAGCAATTACTTGTTTTGTCTTAATTACTCAACAGAATATGTTTGTTTCAATTATGTCATTATTTAATGTATCTTGAATTGAAGAATATTGAAATTACAGAATTTCTACTTATTGAAAATATGTTCTTTGATCGTGCAGTATCCAAAGAGTTACTTAAAATAGAAAGAAAGGTGCGATTTTTAATTGATCCGCGTTTCTCCTACATTCTATAACCAACGTATCAAATATCCACATTTCTATTCAAAATATGCGAGAGGGATGTTTACGGATATCTTTCATTTCGTTTCATTGTTTCAATTTCTCTCTCCATAGGAAACGTATATTTTCATGAAAATAACACCGTTACTTATTCTTATAAACAACATCGTATATAGTAATGTGGTAGTGAGACAATTTGCTATAGAAAATTGCAACAATTATCGTTTTACATTTAATAATAGATTTGATATTTCTAATATAGAATATATGAATAATTTTCTTCTCAATTAAACTTGGCAAACATTTTACTATTTAAGCTCAACAATATCGGACTTGGCATTGGAATGAAACATTTTTGTATTGAATCATTATACCGAATAATATCGCTTGATTGTGTAATTGTTCTCTTTTTCTGTCTTCCATCTCTTCTTCTCGCAAATGCTCAAGAATATATATATATATATATATATATTAGATTATAAGCAAAGTATGAAACTAGCTTTTGTTTCTATTCCATTTATTATAATCCATTCTCCTATTATGTAGAGTACGTGTTTTTGAACTATCAGGTTTCATTGTAGAATGTAAAACCATAATGGGTTTCATTATCTTTTAAAGCAAAATCAAATACAGACATAAGCTCTTAAACAATCAAAAATAAAAGGGAATTTCTGAAATAATTTGTTTAAAAAAATTCACCAATCATATTTTCATTGCATCGAATGAAGAGACTGGAAATGTCAAATACATTCATATCTATTGTGGAATGAAGAATGAACGGATGGATTTTAAATATCATTTAAAATTTTGACAGAACCTTTTAGCCCGTTCAGTAAAGTCGCTTGACCATAATGTATGCATAAAATAGTGTAATCACCTTTCAACTGCCGAACGTCACATAGAAAATCATTTTCAATATACGTGAAAATAACTCAATAGAATTGTTTGCCAGAGAATGAAAAAAATCGCCTTCCCTTTCAACGCGTTTTGTTTATGTATCAATAGAACAGAACTTCAATTCTTATTCGATTTGACTGGATTCACTGCCGAATCCTTTAAGGCGGGGTCAGAATAAGTGTTACAAAAACTGAAAATATTGGTCCTTTCAAGAAAGTCTTTCTAGTGTAATCAGCAGGTTGGTGGAACACCATTGAGGAACTGAAGCAGTTTAAGCAGCTTGCATGTGTATTCGTTTAGAATTTCGGCAAATGAGACCGATAGAAGCAGGTTTCAAAAAGGTTACTAGGGTCGATTCAACATGGCCGCAGTGTAATGACCGAAACAAGTGATAAAGCAATAGTCACCTTTATGTTATTTTCAGTTTCATATACACAAAATAGTTTTGCAGTTGATACAGATACATACATACATTCACACACACACATACACACGCACACAACACGCACACACACACATATAGCAGAATGATAGCCTTTCATTTAGATATACTGGTCACTAACGTATAAGATGCAAAAATACCAAACCATTTCTTCCCTCATGTCCCAAGATGGCAGAGACAGGTTGCTTCTGTTTTGTACAGTATTTGAGCAGAATGAATCGAAAAGAGGAACTCCCCAAAACACAACTGACATCAACAAATACGCAGCCTCTTGTTTTTCGAAGGGAAGATGTAGTTATACACATCGTTACACGGCCAGGGTGAAGGCATGCAAATTATTGGCTAAGGCAATCTATTAACGATCTAATGACCCTGAGTTCGATTCCGGTGGTGCATCTTAGAACGAGATACTTTATTTCACGTTACCCCATTTCACTCACCTGACAGAAATGAGCAGTACCTGTATTTCAAAGGACCAGCCTTGTCACGCTATGTGTCATGCTGAATCTCCCTGAGAACTACATTAAGGGTACGCGTGTCTGTGGAATGCTCAGCCACTTCCACGTAACTTGCACATGTTGGTTTTCAGTTGATCTAATCAACTGGAACACTTATCGTCGTAACCGATGGAATATGAAATTCTTTTTTTTTTTACACAGGCAGGACACCAAGGATAGTCTTTTGTCAAATGCCTGCTCAAACAATGCACTAGCATATAGACGCCATATGTGGCAAACATAATATGAGGGCTTAAACCACAATGGGATCTAAACGCTGTGCTCCCAATCGATTGAGCACCCGCCAATGCTACTTGTTGACACACTGAAATATGTAGTTAGGCACTACTTATCTATCCCCATGAGTACCAAAGCACTGAAAGTTCCGGCTTTCGTCTATTGACACACTTCAGTAATACCAAAATACATATTGTCGACACTTTCTTTCAAACAAAAAAACTTCTACGCATTCAACTTTTTGGGATATGAGAGACCATAACATTTTCGATGTTGTAGTGTTTCCAATATTTCCTAAAATTTTGTACATCTCAATAACATACATTCTATAAATTTTGATTAGAAATTGTTCAATTGCAGCTTGTATTTACAGCCTGTTGCCAGACAACAAGCGACTGGTTCTAATCTAATATTGTTGGAATTCAAAACACTATTAAATGTATATACTCAAAACACTCGTGAAATTGATGGATATGCCAAATAAAACATTCCTGCTTGTAAATCTCTCGCTGTGTGCGTGTGTTTGTGTGTGTGTGCGTGCGTGCGTGTGTGTGTGTGTGTGTGTGCGTGTGCGTGCGTGTGTGTGTGTGTTTGTGCGTGTGTGTGTGTGTGTGCGTGTGTGTGCATGTGTGTGTGCGTGCAAGTGTGTGTGTGTGTGTGTGTGTGTGTGCGCGTGTGTGCGTGCGTGTGTGTGTGCGTGAGTGTGAGTACAGAAATACGGAGAAAGAGAAAGAACTAAAATTAGACAATGAACATGTGTTCAGTTTTAAATAGAGATAGAATCATTATCAGAAAAGCTACCAAGAATACTTAAATCCATCAAATGATTTTAATATCAACTTAGTGTTTGATTAATATAAGCAGATAAGCTTGTCAAGAATTTAGAGCATTTCATATGAGTCAGTAGATCTTCGTAGATTTGTAAATCTAATCACTGAAGGAGGCTATTTTAAAAGAACACAGATAAATGAGAAAATAAGTGGAAATAATTTCTGTATCGTTACTTTTAGAGTAGGACAAATAGTAATTTACAATGTAGCGTACACATAGAAATAAAAGAATAGTCATATTAATCCAAAGAAAATTATAATGTCATGACATCAAGGGTTAAGTGAAGAATGTAGGTTAACAGATGTGCTGGCCAGAATGTATAAATCGTTAAGTGCAAACTTGTTAACGTAATGTAGTAAGTGGCAAAGTAACAAGCGCAGACAAGTAAGTGACAAATATGTGCACAGCGAGCCTGCAGACACTTGGTGAAGCCAGGTGCACTTTTTGGTTATCTTAAGAACTTGTTAACTGTTTAAAATGACATACCATTTCTATATATCACTTAAATATATTCTATAATGATTCTTATCAAGAATTGAAAACAATTGGATTGTTAAAACAGAACATATTTATATTAGTGTTTAAAATGGTATTTGTTTTAAGCTGTTTAATGTCTCTACCACATAATTTTTAACTTGAAAACATATGTGAGAAAATGTGCGATGCGATTGAAATTAAGATTTAATTTTCAGCTAAGGCTGTGCTTTTGTTTAACTTTACAACTACAAGCCTCACCGCTAAATATTAGCAGACATAAAAAAAATGTAAAACTCTTACTAAACTGTCCAGATAAACAATATTAGCCGAGACTGGATATTTATTTTCTATCTGGTGAATCTGCATACCTTTTGACTTGCACACCAACATGCTTACATACTTCCCTGGAAACTTATACATACATACATACATACATACATACAAACATACATACATACATACATACATACATATATACATATATTGAAATGTGTGTGTGTGTGTGTGTGTGTGTGTGTGTGTGTGTGTGT
>NC_068982.1:1670681-1672055 GCF_001194135.2 Octopus bimaculoides | reverse complement strand
CACACACACACACACATATATATAACAAAGTAAAGTTGTAAGGTACCGCACGAGTGAAAATATATATGAAAGAAGGTTTGAAAATGTAAAGGTCATTTAGAGATGTTTATTGACTTGACCGTTTTCACTTTTATAGAAAAACATTACCAAAAGTAAAATATAAAGCTTTGTATAAGCTGTGTTGTGTTAAATATTGGTTGTCACAATTGTATTAAAATACAGTTATACAGTCTTTGAAAATGATAGGAAAATGTTAAAAACAGTTTACATGAAAGAGACGACTGTCTATTACGAATGTCAGAGAATATCACAAACTAGTAGATTTCTGTTTCCACAAAAAACAAAAAGTTTACTCTACTGCAAAAGCTTCCTCTCAAGTTTTTATTAGATTATAAGAATATAATCAGTGCTCTGTACTAATTATAGCATAATGCATTAGGTTTGGATTTGGATTTGATAATCAATTATAATTGTTTATTGTTTCGTTGCTGTTTTATCGCTGGTTACAAGTCCTGTCGCCCACAATTATCAATACGTTGACTTCTTAAAACAATGTTAGCTGATCTTCCGTCATTTCTTTGTTGGATGTCACAACTGTAGCGTGCATGTCAACCACGATGTATATTTTAATGTACAATAATTTTTGTCTCAATCACACGAATTTTATATTTTTAATTTTGAATGTTAGGGTGCTCATTGAAGGACCTTCTAATAAGTAGTTATATACTCCATTGTTTGATTGGTTGCCCTTATTGACTTAAATGTCCGTAATTAGTGGATATAGTTTTGCCATGATCAATATCTGTTGTGGCCATTTCGCTTGTTTCTTTCTTTTTTTATACCTAGATGTTTTAATCAGCTTTATAGCGTATTTTCTTTTAACAAATATTTGTTTCTTCATTTCTTCTTACGTTAGGCCTCTCATTTTGGCTGATACGTTCTGCGGCATGAAAATGAGGTAATTTTGTCAGTTGTGAGTTTGAAATATACGTCTGTTTCTATTATTCAATTTTTCTAATTAGTATGTCTAATTAGTATGTCTAAGAAGGTGAGAATAAAGTGACTGAAACACACAGTCAATTAAATATGAATATTTTCGTTGCTCTTGAAATTTTATAATTATAAATTATAAATAGCAATTGATATTTTCCCTTCAACAATCATAGTGAAATCTCTCCTAAATATCTTCGAACATTTTCCATAGAATGTTAGTTCATAATAGACCATGACTAAATTAAAAAACAGTTTGAACAGTTTTTGGAGCCATGGCTTTTATTTCTTTGACTTTTGTCATTTGGCTATGTTACCAGACATAAATTAGTTGTTTACCATTATGCACTGAACGCCATCGACAATGAATATATATATATATAT
>NC_068982.1:1663376-1670671 GCF_001194135.2 Octopus bimaculoides | reverse complement strand
ACATAATGAGGATTGAAGTGCCACAAAGATCAATCACAAAAAAAAATAATAAATGGCATGATGGGACTTGATTATTTGGCTCGACTTAAACGGATGAAGCTCTATTCTCAGTAACGCCAGCGTGAGCGATACAATATTTACACCATGTGGAAAATATTCCACCAATATTTATCCAAATAATATTGGCATTATGTTTACAATTCCCCCAAGATTAGGCCCCCGTGCAATGCGACCCCTACAAAGGTCGAGATCACATCACATGGGAACATTGCAACGCAATTTCTTCACTGCAAATGGTCCTGGACTTTTCAATGTTCCGAAATAATTAATGAAAAGACTTTTCCAGGTGGTGCTATTGAGTTAGTCATGGCCTGAGACGATAATGGCCGAAACCTAAGTTATCTAATTTATCTAATTTATATATAAGTCCAATCAACAAATTTGGTTGAGTTTATACAGAAAAGTTTCAACCTCGTGTTAGAATGATTATTCCGGGGTAGTTTGTCTGAGGAGACAAAACGAAATTGAAGCACCGGATATGGCAAAGTTTCCTTGCAGCAATGAATTTAGTGTATCATGAATACACATTTATCTGAAAGAAGTTGATCTCCAGTGACCAAATATAACAATAATTAGCATATTCACATTATAAACTGCCACGACGTGTAAAAAATGAAAGGAAGATATGTCAACGTGTATATATATATATATATATATATACGTATGTATGTATGGATGGGTGGATGGATGTATACATATATGCATATTTGTATATATATATGTGTGTGTATGTATATTTGTATACATGTAATATGTATGTATGGGTGTGCGTGTGTACTTATTCATGTATATTTATATGTCAAGATACATACATTCGTGAATCCATGTATCCACACACACACACACACACACACACACACACACACACACACACACACACACACACACATATTTCCATTCATTCGTATATATGAAATGGTGTTCACCTTGTTGTCTGTTAAAGTCTCATGTTACACACTTTATTCAATTAGAAACGCTTCATTGAAACCAAATTTGAAATTATCTCCGTAATTAAATGAATTCAGTTCGAAGCACAAAATTTTAATCAACCAGAAATAATTGACAAAAGACAAGCGCAAATCTCAGACTATATATACACCTTGCATATTTCCTCTCTGTATAATTTCGAAACAAACCATTTTGAAGTTATGATTATATACCAGCATTTACTTTTCTTTTATAGATTCCAGTAAGATTATATGTATTCAACCGCCAGTTATCATTACATTTAAAAGATATGCAGTATTGCGTAATCTAAATAATTTCACCATACTTCATAGCGATCATCCTTCTTTCGCCTCACTGCGAGGCGCTAAGCAAATCTTTACAGACTCGTGCACATATAAAAAAAATAGAAGCAAGCGCACCCACCTATGCTTATGTCTAAAATTTCAGATAATAGACTTATGTTTACGCTATCGAACTTGTTGAGTTTTGAAATTTGTTCCTGTAAATAGTAAAGTTTGAGAAATCAGGCTGATTCATGCCACCCGAGAGGTAGCGAATGCCTATATTGTATTCGTCATAATCTGCCACCTTACCGTTGCGTCCTGCATTTTTTCATCGCCAACTTACCTAGAATACTTGCCCTTTCACTGTCTGCGAAGGAGACGATGCTTTCCACATGTGAGACAGTCCATTTGCTTTCAAACTTCGCAGTTTGAAGGGCTGTGCAAGCCATGATTTATTTATACTTGGGTTTGTTGATAAGTTCCGTCAAATGTCAAAACGATGCTTGAGATTCTCCAGAAAACATGAAGGTAACTTTCTGCAAGTTGAAAATACGTCTCATAGTCCCACTTGGCGTTAGCCTCTTCGTTAGCATCACGGATATTGTAGCGAGTGCAGCAATTGCCACATGAACAATTGCACCCATTGTGATCTCCAATCCTTTGAGCTCCCTTACTAGGCTCCGATATTTCTCCGCCTTTTCAATTGCCTTGGTATGAACTCTACAACAGTATGGTATTGCAAAATCTTGAGGGTTAAGAAGTTTTCTTTTTTTTCTAAGTGATCCATTCAACAGTTGTCTTCATTTCCGATATCATCTCTCAGAACATTTTCCCAATAATACCTTGTATCGCTGTTTAATATTTTAGCCGGAAAATAGCAATCGTATGATGTATTGTTGCATTTCAGTTGTTTGTTTATTATAGTTTGATGCTAGATTTTGTTATGATCTCCAACGATTCTTCACCTGCTGCGATACTTGTTTTAAGCTACTTACTTTCTCCCCTAAATTATCAACTACTCTTTTCACCAGGTTCCTGATAAAATCATCTTGACGTGGAGTCTAAATGTTTGTATAGTTCAAAGACACACTGTCGTTTATCATATCAGCAAATTCTTCAGGAATTACCGAGGATTTATTGCTTTAGACGCTCCTCGATTCATGATCCACCGCTTCTTTGCATTTTGTTACGCTACAGTTGTATAGTTTTTACTTTCTTTTTTCCCATTTGTATCTTTCTTTGAATGACTCCTTGAAAGAATTAAGTAACCCTTTTACGCAGCCTCTTTTGTCTTGTATAAGTGATTTTTACGTTGCCTGTTTGGGATGTGATATTCCTAATTATATCAAGAAGAAATGCCCATCTTCCATTGTAAATACAGAGATGTTACGTGTATTATTTTACGCAGATAATATCGATGGTTGGTTTCTTTTATGTTTGTAATAAGAGGATAATGTATATTTCAGTGTGTTGCTAATGTCTCGTTGAGTTTTAACGTGGGAAGGTACTTAGGTTTATCCATTGGAAGATACCTACAACGCCGGAAAAATAACTTAGCTGCATTTCTTACCACAAAGTTCTGAGTTCATATACTGGTCGGCCGAGTCGACTTTGTTTTTCATCATTTCGGTGTTCATAAAATAAGGATCAGTCGAACTACAAGTAGAACATTGGCGTTGGTGTAATCGACTTGTTCCTCACACGAGCTGGGGTAAAATTGGAAACCAATCTGTTGCAAGATATTGTTTGTAATTTTTTTTATTATTTCTATATTCAGTGTCATTAACATAATTTCCATGATTGGAAATTCCTTTGCGTAAATATATTTTTTGTTGTAGGTCGGATGTTGTAGGTTAATTTTATGTAGCTGCACTAAATTTTAAATTACTCCTATTTTGTTACATCGCTTGCTGTAGATATCTTCAATTTTCAATGTGAAAATTCTAATTACTTGTCTTGTTGTTATTTTGTTTCTCTTACTTTTGCCTCAGTGTTTTCTTTTAAAAGTTCTATATTTGTGGCTAACTGATACCTATAACTACCTTCTCAAAATAGACAATGTATTAGCGTCCGAAAATGAATCTGGGCATTTTTGCCCAGAAATATATTTGTAGAATGTACATTGGACTTCTTTGTTCTTTTTTCGAGAACTCACCCCGGCATTTTCAAGCTTATATTCGTATCTGTTGTTATGCAGCCGAAAGCCCTATCGTAATAAGTAAAATTGATAAAACTAGAGCTGAATAAAGACGCTATAGCTTTCCGTATATTTTCTCTCTCACAGCTTTTGATGAGACACTCGCATCCAACGGGCAGCTGATATTTGAGACAACGCATCAATTGGCGCCGTGTCCTTTACACTATTTCACCTGAAGTATCTACACCACTATTCTTTATTTTCCAATGGGTGGATACCTTTCAGTCCTGATTCATCTGCGGTATGCCTGCCAGGGCAATTATTCTTGTGTATAGCATTGTAGACCGTCCGTACAATATTATGCCATACGGGAGAGTAGAATTTGAAGAACTAGAGATAATATGAGCGACAATGTCCACAATCGACGCTTTCGATCACAAAGCGGTTCTTTGGAGATTCGTATGTATGTATGCTTGTACGTTATCCTGTATGTATATAGCGATTACGAAGGCCGGCCCAGTGGACCGACATTCAAGAATTTTTTCAAGTTTTGCGGTAACTTCTAGTGAAAAGTTCTACCTGGCGATGAAACGCAGCTCATCACCAATATGGGGTGGGCTGCCATTGTAGATAAAATTACATATATACTAATGCTAACTAGCTTATAACAACAGCAATAATAATACTCATATGGAGGGAAGCTGAGTAAGAAGAAGGGAAACGGAATGATTGAATAAATGTGCATAGTCACGCATTTATGCACATACATCTTCACCCTTACATGCACACGTACAGACAGACTCTGGCATAAATACACATAGACACAGAAATAGTGAGGCTCGGGATAATTTCCACTGCTACAAGGGACTACTGCCTCTTCGAGACAAGCTCTATAGGGACGGAAGTGCTGTCAGACTGTCCAAGATGTGCGCAGGGTTATGAAACGCGTCCTGTGTCCGAGATGGCTGACTTCTGAGTTTTGTCGAACACCTGTTGACACGTAATAGGACGGTTATCAGTCAAGTCCATCGTGAGAATCACCTCAACCCGCCCTCTGCTTTTGGCTGAAAAGGGAATGCACTTTTTCTGTTCCTGGTGTCTACAGCGAAAGTGTGTGTGGTGTTCGAGGCTGAAAGGATTGAAAAACAGATGCTTTCCACTTCGGCCAAGCTTTCATCGACTTGCAAAGGAGAGTCGCATGTATCGAGGCTGGCCTGTAAACTGAAGGCATTGAAAAGGGGTGTGGTGGCTGCCTCAGTTGCCCTTGGTTACCCTTGGGTGGAACTTCCCACCTGTTGGGGAAATTTTTGTTGAATTGCTGTTGTTAATTGCTATTGTTTTATTTCATTCTGCTTTATACACCAATATTGTAATAATCCACACTTGCCCCTTTCTTTTGTGTTCAGGTCCTCTGGTCAATAAATTTTATTATTATTATCATTAGTAGTAGTAGTAGTAGTAGTAGTAGTAGTAGTAATGTCTTCCTGCCTGGCTATTACTACCAACTACCACAGCTTTCATTTACACGTGTCTCTTAAGACTAATTATTTTGATTTACATTTTAACTTTCTTGCGAGCTTTGAATGATGAATTCAATGTCTGTTGCTTATGAAACATAATCCAGTAGAAACGTGTCTCTTACACTTCGATGACGTCATTTATAGCATATTTAGGTGCATTTTCACTCACACGTTCCATAAGGAGAAGCCCGTTACTGCAGCGTGAGGTTTTCCATATCTGAGGGTAAATTAACGTGTTAAATATGAATGTACCCAGCATTATTTTAATCTCTTCTAACTTAATTATGTGTGGAGATGTGTGTTTGCGTGCATGCGTGCGTATGTGTTTATGTACATGCAAGTATGTGTGTGTGTGTTCACCTGTGTGCGTACAAGTGTGTAAACTGTTTGCATTGAATCTCAGATTTTCTGAGATTCTTATTATATGAATAATTTGTATAAACGTCCTTTGTTGTAATTCCCATAGTAACCATAAATCCGCTTTTATTTTGTGCATTTTCCCGGTATTAAGTTATTTAAAATTATATTTATATTGACAGCTACTTAGAATATATATGCGTGTCCGCGCGCGTGGTACGTTTACATATATGCCTGTGTGTGTGTGCGTGTGTGTATGTGTGCGTGTGTATGTGCCTATGTGTGTATGTCACTTTCCATCACACGGTTTACAAATTTAGAGTTATGTAAAGAGGAAGAAGTTTAAAATTTTAAAAGTAGATGTAGTCCTTGGAAACGGTTTTAAGTACGTCTCAGTGAAGAATGGTAATGGTTTTCTACGTAGAATAAGCCATAATGGTTATGCTTGTTGGGTTAGAATAGAACTGAAAATAGAATTTAGGCTTAGCGTTAATAACACGTACGTACTATTTGCAGATGAGTTTCTTTTTAAACAGATTAACGGGATTCAGATGGTCATTAATAGTTCTCTTCCGTTCATTAACGAGTCTTATGTTCCTTCATGTGACTTCAATTCTGTTAAAATATTATCCTGGCAGGACATACTGAAGGCTGGTGCGGCTGCATTGATGAAAATTTAGGTCATAGTTACTGTTTCGACATTCATTATTAGAGAAGAACAATCGATGATTGTGATATTACTAGCAGCTAATGTGTTCGCCGTACGGTATACCATTTTGTTCTTTTAATTAATAGAAACATTATTTCTAAATCATTCAAAGAGAGATATTCGGTAACAGTGCTTTAAAGTAAAGACTATTTGCCAACATAATGTGGCTGTCCTGGATAGGACGATTGTTACTGTTGTTTAGCCCCAGGAAACATCGTTTCCAGTTGGCAATACGACACAATATCTGTGTCCTTATGTTTTCGCTTATCGTTTAACTTAACATTTGCATAACGTCTTTTCAGCTTTATTTAATTTCTTATAAGCCAGGGCTTCTCAACCGAGGTCCACGTGAACCGTCGGGGTCCTTATAAGATTTCGCTGTTAAAATTTTTGTGCAATAATTTGCCTCTCTTTCTACAATACTCAAAATATTTTAGCAATTTTTTTATAGAATTCATTATAATTTATAATAATATAAATGTAACAGGATATTTTAAACATCGACTGGCTCTGAGAGGCCACTCGAGGAAAATAGGAATCAAAGTGGTCTATGTGTCAAAAAATGGTTGAGAATATATACCAGGTTTGAAACATGAGCTTCATATGCAACAGTTCTTCAGTTCTTGCTTGTTTGTTCCTGTCATTTAATTTTGCTTATTAAATGTTTGTTTAACATTTTATAATTTCATCGAAGTAAATTATACGTTTAGATTTGTTTTTGTTTGTTTGTAGTGTGCTTCAGATATGTTCTATGTGTCTATTGCTCTCGTCTCCATAGAAAATACAGCATGTGTGTCAGCTTGTTGGTTTAATTATAGTCCGTGATTAATATTTCTTTTTCTACGTTGATTGTGATTTAACTGGTTTGTTGTTTAATTAAAACTTCTTAATACCCTTTTTAGACGTATTTAATTTCGTCTTTGTTGTCATTATTAATACATAGATGTTTCGAGTAACAGTTTTGTTTCAGTTATTTAAATGTTTCTTAAGCATTATTTTAATGTTTAGTTGGAGTGCAAAACAAAGAACAGATGGATTTTTTTACCATTTTAATTTCAGTCTTTGTAATGAGGTTTCGGAAATGTCTTTTACGCTCCTGGAAGACATTAAACTTCTTTTGTATGTGGTTTTTATGTTTGGAAATCTACGTGTATCATGTGTCGTAGACTCTTTCTATAACATGTGCGTGTGTATGCTATTGTTTATGTTCTTCACTGGTTATTCTCAATAATGGTCACAAGGCCTGAAATTTGAGATTGGGTGGTTAGTCAATTACATCG
>NC_068982.1:1660702-1661696 GCF_001194135.2 Octopus bimaculoides | reverse complement strand
TATATATATACACACACATACAGGGTGCGGTGAATATACTGTCGTCAGAGTTCGACTTTTCATTTCATGCTTTCGGGGTCGATAAAATAAGTAACAGTTTCGTACTGGTATCGAACTAATCGACTGGCCCTTCCCCCAAACGTTCGGCCCTTATACTAAGAGTTGAAAAGATTATATTGTCTAAATTACGCAAAAATGAAAATAACACTGACAATTCATTTTAACAGATATATTTACCAAAATTACATAAAAATATCTTGTAATACTGAAGTGTAAATTTATTCAATTAAATCGCCATTGATTTCAACCACGGCAAGCCAACGATTCTGTGTGTTCCTCATCTGATCCTCGCAGAACTTTGTCTCGTCTGAGAAAAAAACAAAGCATGTTCGGTTGGTGGGGGTGCTTGAGTTTGTTCAAAAGCTTTGTAGCGCGGTGTTTTTCTTGTCCTTGATGGCTTGGGATAAAAAACTGACCCATTTTCATCTTATGTGAGGAATACCAAATGTCTTAATACAGTCACTGCCTGATAAGAAGCTCACACATTGCTATGTCCCTGGCGATGATTGACTGGGAAGGATCGTCGTCAATCATAGCTTGGATCTCACCTTCAAATTCAAGAGTTCTTTTATCAGAAGAATCAGGATGAGTTTCCCGAGCAGCCGTACGTTCGTAATTACCATTAGGCTCATACAAAACTTTCAGAATCCTCTGCACTCTCCTCAGATTGACGCACAAACACCCTGAAATGTTCGTATTGGAGCTTCCGGCGCGAATGCCAAACAGTACAGCATGTCATTTCTAACTTTCTGGCAGAGTGAAGTGCGCCATGGTTCTGTTTTTCTCACAGAGGGTTCCCACTTACCCTACTATACTATGTAGTCGACAGAATCCAAAACAAAATACACATGCGAGAAATTAAATATATAATATGACGGCAATTTACCCATCGCAACCTCTGTATATGTGTGTGTAAATATACATATACATATAT
>NC_068982.1:1645492-1659469 GCF_001194135.2 Octopus bimaculoides | reverse complement strand
TATATATATATATATATACATACATACATGTATATACATGTACATACGTTCATATACATAGTCATGCGTATACATATATATATATATACATATGTATGTTTATCCATGTGTGTGTGTGTCTGTGTGTGTGTGTGTGTGTGTGTGTGTGTGTGTCTGTGTGTGTGTGTGTATTGTGTGAATCAATGACGTGCATTTAGTATATGTGCCGCCAACAGAATTTCCCATATATAATTGTACAGTCAGCCTGACAGGAAATATTTGTGAAAAATAATTATTTAATGGCGTATATCTTCTAAATTGGATTTAACATGTTGGGGATAATTGTATAGAAATATTTCTCCATGAACCGTTATTTGTACATTGAGGTGTGTGATATGGTATGACTTGCAGCTTATTAATTAAAATGTATCTTTTGTTTTTATTGGACGAAATCTAGCAGGGAATCGAGAGGTGAGATGATGTGCGTTTGATTAAAAAAACAACACAAAGGCAATTACAAAAATTAAAAATATAAAGTTGGCAATGTATTCTAACGACTGTTTGAGACTAATTAGAAACTCATACACTCTTAGTCTTTCCGCCATCAAAAATATGTGTGTATTTGTGTATGTGTACGTCACTAGAAATATGGATATTGATGTGTTAGCTATTTAAAATTAAATATAGACGAGTTATTTTAAAACAAAACCATTGAAGATTTTCCGTTAGAAATTTTAATGATCATAATTTTACGTTTGAGAGTGAAGGACGCATTCGAGTGCAGAAATCGTCGTGTGATGGACTAATTACTCTTCAGTAATTACTTTTGTCCTTTTCCTGTTTTGTGTTCAAATGCTTCCCAGTCATTTAACTCCCAGGAATGGGTAAAATAGGTCCAAAACGTGCACTATTGTTGTTTAAACCAAATAAACTTCAACATTTTATATTCAATAAATCTATATAGGATAACTGGGAGATAAATCCTGTCAGCACATGCATAGCACGAGAAAAAATCAGGATAGGATGTAATACATATTTTTAGCTTTTACATGATGAATATTCTAGGCAACACAGATTTACTCTCAGTTATTTTCATCTTTAATAGTTGCGTTGTTTGACGTTTTATCAAACTGGTTCAAGAATGCACATAACACAGCAAGGTACATTCTGGTCTATGTATGTCAGCTTCATAGTTTTGGTTAGATATAGTAATTTCTACTAAAAGAATGCTCGTGAAATTTAAAACATTAGCCTTATCTAAGGTGACAGAGACTGTTACCAAAGCATTAAGATTATCAACTGCTGAGTGATAGGAGATAACGAAAACGAAATATCTTGAGTTTGAATATCATAACACATTTCACCCATGGCATTTTGTCTACGAATAAAACACGACTGTGGAAGACAAAAAAAGTGTCACAAATCGCTTACAGGGCAAGAAAATTTTAGGAAATATTACACGCCAACGCTCAGTCAAGTACGCTTCATTGTTACTTGACACTAAACATTGTTACTTGATACTAACGCATGGACGTAGCGGGGAACCTACAAAAATTTCTAAGACCAGTCATGTGACTATCCTCTACCAATCAAATACTATTCTAAACATACTAATTTGAGCCATAAACTCCCTCCCCATAAAATAGGGCAAACTTCAAACACTAGTCAGAAGCAAGACAGCTACGACATAAGTCACGTCTTTCTATTTGAACTTTTTGAAAATCAATGTAAACTGTGAAAACGGTTAAAGCTTTAAATATTTTAAGAAAAAATATTTTAACTATTCTCAGTGCATTTTCAACATCTATGTTTTTTATATATACATGCGCGTGCACACTATAGAGATAGAATTTGATAGAATTCGACTGATTACACTGGAGGCATGACGTACAGAATATCGATCACTTCGATCAGCAATTTTCCACAATGACAGTTTTCTTACATTGCACTCCAAACGCTTCATACTTCTCATATTTTGTTACAGATAAAAATTACAATCAATTTTAGTATCTCGTATTTAATCGGAATTATTAGAAGCTTCAAATTAGAAGTTTTGAATCTTAATTGAATTGTAACAAGTATTTTCACGACTTTGTAATTAACATGCAAAATTGTCAAACATTGAAAATTTCACATTCGTAATGGATTTGAGGGATTCAGCTATTCGCTGTCCATGATTATGGAGGCTATAATATTGGAAATTTGTTATCTTGATATAATTAGTGGTTGTTTTATACTTTTGTAGTTGTATATCTTATTATACATGTCTTTAGATATCTGTTCACTGAAACCTTGGCAAATCGACAATGTGAAGCGGAAGGTCAAGATAGAGTGAAGTTTAGTACCATCGTACTCTGTGTGATTGTGTTATTAGACATGTCAGCTCATTTACTTAATACTACGGGAGAAAACTTGCAACACAGCTGTGTTGAGAGATTATTATAGAAAACTGCCATAGATTTATGCTTGTGCTTTAAATAGTTCATTTAATTACACGTCTTAACTGTTTGAATTAAAAAGGCGCGAAATATCAGCCAAACAGTTTAGATATAGTATCGTGTCACGGGTTTGTCGTTGCCAAGGATCTGAATTTTCAATACTTCATCATCTTGGAAATAGAATATTGAACATAAAAAGAATAATGTTAATAAGGTTTTGCGAATTTAACTCCAGATATGTGCACTACAGCTTCATAAAAAAGAAAGTTCGTTAGATTTGGTAGACAGAAAATAAAACCATATACCACAACAAACTTTCATTATTATCAAAATCTTCACAAACTTTCACCACTAGCGTGCCTTATAATAATTTAAATATAGGAACATACAAAGTGTAAAATGTAAAATTTTATATAAAAACAATATTAGAAACACATGAACTTCTATTTCAGGTCGGAAGACCTAAGAATCAAAGTGCAATATGTTTTCTATTGAATATTGAAACTGAACTAGCAAAGCATTCTCCATCTTATACTGTTGCCGCCATTTACAGTGTAAAAAACAAAATGTTGTTCTTTCAATTATATGTGAATTTATGATTTATTCTTGTCTGATGCTCTACAGCATTGATATACAAACTCTTTTACGTTTATGCACTGAAAAAAGTCACGAACTGCAGAAACAGAATATTGGTCTAATATTTACACAACAGTAAACGTGTTAGATTATTTTTTATCAAGATAACTTGGATGACGTTTTAATAGGTGAATATCCTAGATGAGAAGATAGAATCAACAATTCAAAAGTGGTTCATCTGATCATAATTTATCATTAAAAATTAGGAGGCTCCCTAAACAGAACACTGCTGTAAATATCATACACACTAGGATTACTGTATTCTGATGGTAAATCCTCTTGAAGTTAAGTTTGACTTTCAGTATCGTATAAGAGTTTAGACAAAACTTCCCTTTAAAAGATTAGGATTGTGGCGAACATAAATTCATGATTATGATCTCTAATAAATGTGGAGATGTTTTGTACCCATCATCAATATCTTTTATCTTATACTGGTTTCAGTTCGAGAGGTATAGCCATGCTGAGAGATTTTCCAATAAAATTTGTTCTAGAAATGAATTCTTGCATTTAGTTGATGAATATATGAAATACAAATCAATATTCATGTATCCGTTTGATTCTGTACTTTTTTACGTCTCACAATCAAAACATACATTGAAATCAATATGATGAAAATGTTAATGCCAGATACCAAAAAAAAATATTTACAAAAACATGCAACCAGTATTTCAATACATTTGCTCTTACTGTTAAAACACTAATAATTGAACGAATTTCTGTTGTCATGTAACTGGTGTCCACCAAATGGACTGAGGGGTTGGGGTGACTCGACCTGTAGCGACCCACAGCATTAGTCTGTCACTGAGCAATGCTAATAACTAGTAATGCAATGAATTTCGTCCAAAAATTTATGATTTAATTAAACTGAACCTTGAATATAAGTCAGTATTTTAGCTGTAACTTAATATTAGAATATAATACTTTGGTCCATTGAACCACTGTCAAGCAGGCCATATCACCTGCCCTCCATTGCGTTTATGTTTTAGTAATTTAAAAATGCAAATTCGACTTCGATTAGGTTTGAACTTAGAATATGGTATGACGTTATTAAATACCTCATATGATATCTGGCAGGTCACCAATTCTACTATAAATTCAACATTTGTGGATATTAAGTGATATAAATAATTGATTTTATAATTTAAACAACTATATAAAAGATGTGATGATGCAAAATAGTTATTTATATCAAGATTTACAATCTGGTTCATTTGGAAGAAATGTTCATCAGACAATCTGAATATTGGGAAAGGAAGCAGTCGACCGAGAAAGATTAGCCGTAGGGATGCAAGCGATCTGACGTGAAATCAAACAGAAGAAGCGATTTGAAGACATTACAAGCAAATTTAATGAAAATAGGTATCCTACTGCGAGAGTACATTCTAAAATAATGTAAAATATCTCTGCAAATATTCCTATTAGAGATGAGCAGTGCGGAAATAAATTGTCGTCTCCGATGCAAAGAGATAGGAATGAAATAAAGGCATCGCATTTTAAATATAAAAGAAAAAAAAAACCTTTACTAGAAAACTTGTTTATATGATTCTTTTTTTTTTATTTAAGCCACGTTGAAATTGTATGTATTAATAATGTACGTTTTATGAGACACTTCAAAGAAAGAATACCTGCCCAAACGCACATCCTCCTATCATTAGAAATATATAGCTTATTTCACCTCAGAATGTTTCGGTTATTGCGAGTTGGAAGCTATATCGTTACTAGGAAGAAAATGCACTGGCAGTTAACACAGCCCATGTGACGTGCGAATAAGAAAACAAATGGGTTCACAATCAAATAGAAACTTCAAGCATTGATTCCACACAAGGTATGTGTTGCTATCAAATGGCATAAAGATTTTGTAAATTCCACTCATGTATTTCAAGCGTCTGGAAACAGGAGGAAATTTTAGGTAATCACATTAAGATACTTCGCTCTAAGTTCCTTGTAATAATTAAATAATTAAATAATTTTAATAAGTTAGTAATTAACTTATGTTCAACTCGTGGTCCACTTTCAAAATAGATTTCAAATTTTGGCACAAGGCCAGCGATTTTAAGGGAGGGGATGAGTCAATTACATCAGCCCCAGTGTACAACTAATACGTATATTATCGACCCCGAAAGAGTGAAAAGCTAAGTCGACCTCGGTAGAAATTTGAACTCAAAATGTTAAGACGGACGAAATGCTGCTAAGCATTTTGTCCGGTTTGCTAAAGATTCTGACTGTTTACCACCTTAAGTTATCGTTTAATATTGGTTTCAAATTTTGACACAAGACCAGCACATTGACTCTCATTACTCAAGTGGTACTTATTTTATCAACCTCGAAAGAATGAATGGCAAAGTCAACCCCAGTGGCATTCGACTTCAGAACTTAAAGACGGACGGAATACCGCTAAGCGTTTTGTCCGGCGTGTTAATAATTCTGCCATCTCGCCGCCTTAAGTTCGTTTTTCATATTACATTATGAAAAGCAGTTCATTCGCAGAATTGTTAGCACGCCGGGGAAAATATTCGCGACATTTCGTCTTCATTACGTTCTGAGACAAAATTCCGCCGAGGTCGATTTTGTATTTCATTTTCGGTGTCGTTAAATATAAGAACCAGTTGAACGCTGGGATGAATGTAATTCGCTGAACCCTCCACCCGAAATTGCCGACCTTGTGCCAAAATTTGAAACCGTTTATGCATTATGTGCAAAACAGACTCTCATGCAAATTAAATTCTAGATACTACAGTAAGAAAATCCACAACTTAAATTGTTTTGCGAAAATATTTCAACATAAATCCAGTAGTTTCTGGTAGTGTAGAACGGACGCCTCTTCAATGAATTCTTCCATAAATATTTAGAAAAGAGCGTCACATTATGGTTGGTGGTTAAGTTACCTGAACAAACAATCCTAAAGACACGATAACAAATTTAGCACTTTTCCATTACTTTACGATAAGTTTTCACACATGCTAACATCATATTCTACTCCGTTTATAAATAGATATCAATTCGGAAACAACAAATCATTTTAGCAACACTATGAAAAGTGAGAAAAGAAACAAAATAATTATTTGATTACACCTCTATTCATGTTCAAAAGATGTATTCTCTTCGCAAGTTGGGTGTAATTCGGATTCTGTACTCAAGTTGAGGCGTTTCTGTTTGTTTGCGTTTCGAACAGTGTAGGTTGCGCTGAGAGGCAGACAGATATCAAACACTCCATCTGCAGGATATCGTAGCAAGATCTCCTGCAAATTGTGAATTACTATCCAAATACATAATTAATATTCTTTTCCTACTCTAGGAACGAGGCCCGAAATTTTGCGGGTGGGGCGTAGTCGATTAGATCGGCCCCAGTACGCAACTGGTACTTAATTTATCGACCCCGAAAGGATGAAAGGCAAAGCTGACCTCGGTGGAATTTGAACTCAGAGCGTAAAGGCAGACAAAATACCGCTAAGCATTTCGCCCGGCGTGCTAATGTTTCTTATTTCTTTACTGCCCGCAAGAGGTTATACAGAGGGATCAAACAAGGGTAGACAAAGGGATTAAGTCGATTATATTGACCCCAGTGCGTAACCGGTATTTACTTAATCGACCCCGAAAGGATGAAAAGCAAAGCTGACCTCGGCGGAATTTGAAGTCCGAACGTAGCGGCAGACGAAATACCGCTAAGCAGTTCGCCCGGCGTGCTAACGTTTCTGCCAGCTCGCCGCCCTCAAATACACAATAAATATTATGATACAATAATAAATCTCTGAACGAGGTATAAACAGTAGCTGCACGACAACGTGAAGTATATTTGCCACTTAAATGTGACTAACCCCTAAGGGTTGATGCTACCGTAGCTTCTAGCCCTAGGAGAACACCTCCTTCAGCTGGCTATTGAAACACTTTCTGTGCACTATCAGTATTTGCAAAGGAAAGCCATACTTCCCATCGTCGACCTGACGTGGTACGCACGGACCCGGGTTTCTGGGTATTAACCCTTCGTCAGCGCACGACAAGTGTGTCAATAGCCAGCTGGAGAAGGTGTTCTCCTGGGGCTACAAGCTACAGTAGCATCCACCCTTAGTGCTTAGCCACATTTAAATGGCAAATATACTTCATATTGTGATACATTCCTCGATATAATGTTTATAAAAATTTAAAAAATTGTTCTTCCATAGTCATTATGAGTCAAGACATGAATATTGTAAACAAAATGGCGGTTAAAGAAATAAGTATCAATAGGGATAAGTGGGGCGGTTACGGTTGCATCAGGAGTTACAGCGTTGGAAAAGTAATCGTTTCAGATCAAAGGATACTAGGAAAGTATTCTATACTACTTGACGTTTTGTATGATGACGTCAGCAACCAAACGTTTTGTAGGATGACGTCAGCAAACAAATGAATTCTGTAGTTTGCCTGGTCTTGATTTATTTTAATAAAATTTTATCAAATGGTTTTATTGTTGATTTTTGGCAACACATGATTATTCAATGTCTTTTCTTAAACAAATGTTTCTCTGTTCTCTCCCTCTCTCCGATATCTATATATACGAATAATTAAACGCTTGGGAATTTCAAAAGCGATCAAATGATAGCTAAAGATTTTCATAAAAGCTGTTTTAACAAGCGATGCTTAGAGATCAAACGTTTATTTATGGACGGTATTTTTCAAAACCGTGTGTTTTTTGCTTATTCACAAACCGCAAAACATATGACCAAATTATACGATCAGTTAAGTGCCATATTTTGATATCCTTAATGAGAAGAAAGGAAAATTAAGGACCAAATTCACAATAATTATGCTTGGAAATATTGCTTTATTATCGCCTGGCAAATACGAGAAATGATCATAATAGAAAATGTATCAGAAAATGTATCAGACCATGTGTGACTCAACAGCACCACCTGGTCAAGTCTGTTAGTCATATATGGGACACCATGGCCCAATATAGCCATGAGTTATTATTGGTGGAGACATATCCGGCTGTAGGAGGTTGGTCCAGGATTTCTTGAAGAAATTTGTTCATGAACATTTGAATTTTATGGGATACGTTTTGACGTATTTTGGTATGGTATAAAAGAGAGGTGGACCGGTTGAGGTAAAGTAATTGTGACATAATGCTGCTATGTGTACCGAGTTCGATTTTTGTAGTGGACTGATAGCACGGGAGCCAAGTCTTGGATTTTAAAATTCATGCCAACATCATTTGCGCGATATTGATGGAATATTTTCCACATAGCACAAATGATGTAGCGGCGTTGGAGAGAGTAGAGATTGAGTTTTTTTAGTCGACCTCAATTGTCAATGCCTCTCATGCTGTCTATCTTTCTTGTTATGGGCCTCTGGAGTGCTTCTACTTTCATAATGAGTTGCTTCGTATGGGGGAGGGGGTCAACAGTGGGCAACAGCATTCAAGGTGGGTTCGGGCAAAAGTAGAGTAGAGAAGGATGATGATGTAGGCGTCTCAAGACCGGAAAGTTCTCAGAATCGAGGAGCATATCTTGCGAGCCAAGTGAACCTTGCTGTTTACGTGGGAACTCCAGCTTAGACTGTTATCAACAATTACTGCAAGGTCTCTGGTGTTGTTGGATGACACTAGGTCACCCGAGGGAAGAGCATGTAGTAATTTCAGAGTTTCTTCCTTCCCAAAGTGGATCAAATCAAACTTATCTTCATTTAAAAGCATATTGCTTTTTTTCCGCCCATTGGACAATAGCAGACAGATCTGACTGAAGGCATATTCGGTCTCTCATGCCGTTTATGGCTTTCTGAAGTTTGGAATCATCTGCAAAGATTTTCAATGTAGAATGTTTGATAACATGTACTATGCCGTTGATGTAAATAATGAGAATAGTTTCAAATGTTGGTAAAATGCTAGCAATTTGCAAGGGAGGAAGTAAATGGATTACATCGATCCCACTGCTCGACTGGTAGCCACTATAGGGATGCCGTAAAGATGAAGACAAAGTCAACCTCGGCGGAATTTGAACTCAGAGTGTAAAGACGACGAAATGAGGCCAAGCATTTTTCTTGGCCTACCGACGATTCTGCCAACTCGCGCATTAGGACCATAATATTGACAATTATAAAATGATCTATCCTAGCAAACGCCTTGTCTCTCTCTCTGTATAAATTCGCCTGCGAACTGCAATGAAGTAGTATCAGATCCTTTTAAAGCTGTTGTTCAGTTTGTAACAAGTATTCAGTATTTGTATGTTCTGGGTGACAATTCCGTTGTTATTAATTGAAGACTTCCTGGCTACCAATTAGTAAAATAGTTCATTTCATAAATAATGGATTTGTTATAGCCTCAAGGATAGCAACGTTGTGAGAAACATTCAGTTATTAATCAACTCTTAAACTTCATTAACCGCAGCTAACTTCCTGGTTTTACAGAGAAAAATCAATGTACGTCACCGTTATTCTGAATTTCACAATATGAATATGTTTACACATATAAAAGTGAAGATATGTGTATATACATTATTTTACTCAGGAAGAAATGAATATACTGCGTGATCTGCGTATGACTTTAGAAAAAATGAACGTGACAGATATTATACCTGTTTTACGCAACCGTTAAAATCTACTTTATTGACCGCATTTAGCTTTGATTACAAATATTGACTGAATGTATATATTTGCAGTGCTTCCCGTCTTCGTTTGACAGCATAATTGGCAAATGAAACTCGGAATAACAATCAAAGGTGTTACCTTCGTCTGTAAATTCAAGCTTACCTAGAATCCTACACCCCACAAAAGGCTCACATATACATTCACATATATACACACATATATATATATATATATATATATGTGTGTGTGTGTGTGTGTGTGTGTGTGTGTGTGTGTGTGTGTGTGTGTGTGTGTGTGTGTGTCTGTGTGTCTGTGTGTGTGTGTGTGTGTTTATGAATGTGTAAGTGTACAAACATGCTCACATTCTTAATCGGGTATGATTTGTTTGCATAAGTATTACATTTTATACTGAAATAACTTCATCAAAGCTGTTATCTCCTTTTGCGGGATTGCAGATCAAAGACATTGGCACAACAGTTACCTCTTTCTTCATAACCCTCCACCATTCTTTGAGGCCAATCGTACCCAATCCCTCGAAATCATGCTCACTACTTAATTGAAATGTTACTTCATGACATTATTATCTCACTGTTTCGGGCATCTTCGGCGGTTTTCGCTTCTTGACGACCTGTAGAGCATAACCTTGACGACCTTGGTCTCCTCCGTACAACTACGGGATCCAATCAGCGCAATTGCGATCAGAATATTTTCATTCTACGGAACCTTCTGGTTATAAACATTCTCTTACCTAGGACTGAGCCATCAGTAAAAATGTTGTTCACAAATACACTTGGCTGAGCACATTTGGCGGATATAAGTCGAGCTATATTCAATATTTTTCTTGTTGTCGTTTTAGGAATATGAAATTACTGGAAGTGGATTCCCAGAGGTGTGTATGAGGGCGCGGTTGTGCTGACAATGTTATATGGTGCAGAAATGTGGGGGCTTAGAGAGGCGGAAAGGAGGTGACTAGATGTTTTTGAGATGAGATGTTTGAAGGCTATGGTTGGTGTGACACGGATGGACAGGATGAGGAATGAGGGGAAAACTAATAACCAAAACAGATAGATAGATAGATAGATAGATAGATAGATAGATAGATGTAGAGGCTGTTTGGCCACATAGAGAAGATGGATGAGAAGCGGATGGTAAGGATGGTGATGAAAGCAGAAGTGGTAGGCAGCAGAATCAGAGGCAGACCTCGGTTTGTGTGGATGGATGGAGTAAGGAAAGCTGTGTCCTTGCTTGTCATCTCTATGTTTAGCCCCCTGTGGGCAATAAAGAAATAAATATTTGGATTGTCTGGGGGACGAGCTGCCAGAATCGTTAGCGCACCGGGCGAAATACTTAGCGGCATTTCATCCGTCTTTATGTTTTAAGTTCAAATTTATGCTTATTGTTCGTGTTTTTGCATTTAGCTCTGTTTTAAATATTAATATAATGACTTTTTAATATTCAGTTTTAATCTTTTCTTTCATTTTTCTATGTGGTGCATACCGTCGTTTGTTTCTCTTAACATTTGGTGTTTTGTTATCTAGCACATATATTCTTAATCTGTTTTTTTTTTCTAATCCGAAGCTAATGGGGATGTATTTTGTAAATCTGTGAGTGAGTGTTTCTACTTCCCTCCCACACACACCTTTGATGCTTGTTCTTTAGCAGCGACATTATTGCAACCAAAAGTTTGTAGTTTGTAAGATGACATGATTTTCTATATCATTTGCTGAACATAAGGAGACAAGTGTAGACCTTTATTCAGTTATCAATTTCTTCGAGTTTTTATATTTCTGATGGTGTGAGTTTTTTTACTCGTGATGTTTTCGTACATTTTGTGAACCAAATTCAAAGTCCACATCCTGCGTTTACATAATTTATAATATTTGTGGACGGAGTAAAGTGCTGTTGATATAGACGCTGGTTCTATGGTTGTGTTTACACGTCATATGAAAACTTTGAATACGGTAAACATTTGTAATTCACTATTTATATGCAGTCAATATCAATAATCATCCAGGAGCGTAACTTCAATATCTTGTCCAGTTTAGGTTTTTTTCTCTTTTCGATTTTGTATCTTATCTGCTTTTCTCGATAATTTTGAGTGTTTGAGTTAATCATATCATGTCCACGACACATATCTGAAAAGTAATATATTTTATGGCTCTCAATTTATGAAATAGCTAAGATACATAATGACGAAAAAGGATATAAATTCGACATGAGAGTTTACCACGGTAAATATAAACAAAGCCATTGACAAACATGCGAACATCCAGATATGTGTACACACGTACATGGGTGGGACGTGTATCAGTGAGTTTGTGGGTACGGAGGCATATATACGCATATAAGTGTGTTTTTGTGTATTTATATTTATGGCTGTATGGTAAGAAATTTGCTTCCCAGCCACATGGTGAAGTTCCTCTTGGTGGTACATAGGGCAGATATCTATTTCCGTCTACCAAATCCGATGTGGATTTTGTAGACGGAAATTGAAAGAAGCCTGTTATATATTTATAAAGCATCAGAACAATATGCATTTAGCATATTTGCCTTATAGTGTAGTTTTAACCAGAAGATAGGCTTGAAGATATTCCTCTGTGTTGGTACACAGCGTCTTCGAAGCAGAAAACAGGCGGCTGCGAAGCAGACAACTGCGTGTCCATGCCTTCTCTGTTTTTATATCCGAATAAATTATGAAAATCCACCTTTTTCAACTTACATATAAGTTTCCTGTCTATGCTAATAGATTTATAGAAGTCACGTTCTAAGTATGGGCAGAACTTGAAAATTAATAATTGTAACATTTGTTTCTCTTATGTTGAAATTAATTAATCGTGCGTTATTTTTCATTAAACTACATCGGTCTATCAAACTTGAGCTTCATACCATTACTGGCTGAGAAAACACCATTTTTCTCATACCCCTATTACACCTAATAATTTCAGAATCAAAATTATTTGCACGACGAATTTGTGACCTTGCAAATACTTCAATCAATATTAATAAATACAAAACATCAAAAGTCATTTGCGTGAAAGAGAAACAAATTGAATTTTTAAAAAAAATATTACTTGCAAATACGATTACACTGTGATAAATTATAATTTGGAATGTCTTTCGAAATTTCATCAATATAAAGAGAATGAGCAAGGAATGGTAATTTTATATCATTTCCCATGACATGATAGTCTTCATAAATTGTCGAACAAAAATCAAATGGCGTACCCTTGAATTATACCATTATATATATATATATATATATATATACACATATAGGACAGAGAGAGAGAGAGATAGAAAGAGAGAGGCATAGATTGATAGATAGATAGATAGATAGATAGATAGATAGATAGATACTGATATAGTTATAGGTATACATACACACACATACATACACAATCACAGAAACACACACATATATATATATACATGTATACTCATGCATCCATGTATATACAATATATATATATATATATATATATATATATATATATATATATATATATATATATATATATACATACACTCACACACATCAATTTATTCTTTTCAGTTATTTTCTAGATTACCCATTAATTTCAATTCGTGTATAATGTTTGTTTCCGAATTCGAATCCTACTCCCTTCTGTTCTTCTGATTACTTAAGTATTACTTTCCATAATTGTAATAGTTTCTACAATAAATATTGAATTTCACATTTCCAAAAAGCAATCACTACTAACCTGAAGAATAAAGAAATATTTTGAACTGCTCGTGAAATTAAGGTACCTACAGTGTAAAAGCCTAAACCTCATTGCGAGATGAACGCAGCATCAGTTGCCATCTATATATATATATTTATAAACAAAATTAAGGGATCAGCAACAGGTTGCTTCACCACATACCGAAGTTCAGAAATAGTAGCTAAAATGCTGAAACTCCAACAGATAGCAATTACCCGCAACTACATAGGCAAAACAAGAAGAAAAATAACGAACTAAGCTAGCCATAGTTAATCATATACATGTTTCTGGTTTAGAAGGAAAAACTCTTCATTACCTCTTCTTCTTGTTTTGCCTATGTGAGTTGCGGGTAATTGCTATCTGTTGGAGTTTCAGCGTTTTAGCTACTATTTCTGAACTTCGGTATGTGGTGAAGCAACCTGTTGCTGATCCCTTAATTTTGTTTATAAATGTATAAGAACTTTTAAATAAGTTCCTCACCGATAATGGTGCTTACATACCGAAGGGCTTGGTAAAAATTATTAATTATTAATTTATTAATAAATTAATAAATTGATAATCCTTTACCCTTTTAATTGTAATAATTATTCACTCCCGGATAGTAAACCACAGATTTTCTGCGGTACCGCCTGCGACGCACATGG
>NC_068982.1:1640750-1642427 GCF_001194135.2 Octopus bimaculoides | reverse complement strand
TATATATATATATATATATATATTAAACGAAAACAATGAAATGTGTCTTCAACAGCTTCTCCCTTTTCCTGTTCTCCGATGGTTCGGTTTCATAAGACACATTTAGGAAGCACCATTCTGAAAGATAAAGTACTGCCCTGCATTTCGATGCGATAGTAGCGACAGCAAAATTAACCAGGATGGGACAGCTAACAATTTTGCTGGAGTTAACTAAATAAAGTACATGCAAGTCTTGAAGACGTTTGGAAATACTAAATAATTTTAACAAGTCCATTCTTGTTCAATTATTTATATTATTTATATATTGTGCATTTAGTTTTTTCCCCTCTCCACGCTACTTCACTAAATTTAGAATACAAAAGCGGCGATAAGTGGATCATGGTATGAATGTCCCCCTTTCTCTAGTTCCTTTTGTGTTGATCTACGCCACGAGTTCTTAGGCCTAGCCCTCCTTCTGTATCCATCCAGGTTCCACTGCAAAGCACTTCTCGCTACATTTGGTGTGTCCTTTCTAATTGTGCTACCAATCCACTTCCACTTTTTCTTAAATATTTGCTCCCGAATCGAAACTTGATTCGTTCTTTGCCATAGCTCCATATTGCTTATGTGTTCGGGCCATCTGATTTTAAGTTTACTACGCAAACACCTGTTGCTGAATGATTGTATTTGCTTATTTGACTTAACTGTTGTTCGCCATGTCTCATACAATAACACCGCTTTTTCGTTAGTGTTAAAAATTCTTATTTTGTTCTTTATTGAAATTACACTTGCGCTCCATACTTTTTTTAACAGGTGGTAAGCGGTCCTTGCCTTACTTATTCTCGTCTTAATATCTTCGTCGGTACCGCCTGAGAACGTTACATATGGCATACAGTTCTATATTTAAGAGATAAGAAATTATGTACATTGTTTACATTATTTACATATGACCGATATTTGTCCTCATCTTGTTTTTTGTTAATAATAATAATAAACAACATCGAAAAATACCTTAGGAATGAGAACCCTGGTTCGAAATTTCCCCAAGACACCTGATGAAGGCGGGAGTGTATATCAGCCGAACCGTTGTGTTAACAACAAACAAGAGGAGGACAAATATCCGTCAAATGTAAATAATGTAAATAATATATTATATGTAAAATAATAGAGAAACTTTACAGAATCTGATATTTCCTTTAACACTGGTAATATAGTAAAAACAAAAACTTTCGTAGTAATTTCTTCCGGTCGAAATGGATAAATATTTACATGCGCAAACGGCCAAACATTTATCTAACCTATTTTTCTGATACCATTGTTTCTGCCTTTTGCACATATTACAGTGTTTCCATAATTTGAATGTTAATCGTGAGTTTACATATTTAGTGTGCCACGGCTCTGAATCAGATCTCAATGGGCCGTTATTGTATCATTTCATAATCGTTCCAATTATACTATCCCCCTTTTATTATTGTTTTGCATTTTCTTCACTTTCGTCCCTCCGCCGCCGACTGTTATGTGGATATTGGTAACCTCCGTCGTATTAGAGACGTCTGCAACAAAGAATAATGCCAGCTGCTTTGAAATTGGTTGATAAAGGTATGAACAGTTCTCCCTCGTTCTGGTTCTGTCTGCTTGCCTTTCTCTCTCTCTCACACACCCTCTCCCTTTTCTCTCTCTCTCTCTCTCTCTCTCTCA
>NC_068982.1:1629091-1640740 GCF_001194135.2 Octopus bimaculoides | reverse complement strand
TTCTCTCTCTCTCTCTCTCTCTCTCTCTCACTTGCTCTTGCTTTTGAAAAGTATGTTGACAACAACAACGATGAGGCTACAGATAGAGACAATAATGCAGTCACTGCCAGTCTTTGGTGAATTTGGGATTTCAATGAGAAATTTGATCGGGTAGAAATGTGAATATGATTGCTATGGTGAACAGAATTCTTAAGTGAACGCACTTTCAAAAAAATGTGGTATAAAGTTGATTGTCAATTGAATTTATCTGAGGTTGGAATCTGTTGCTGAGCAAATCCATGTTAAACTGGAATGCAGATTGTGATGTAAGTATATGCAGTAACAACGCTGACCCACATGTCGGACCCGTATCCCATTGTGACCTTCACTTGAACTTTGTAAAGAATTAGCAATTTTTGATACTTCAAGTATTTTCTGTCTCTAAAGTTTAAGGTTAGTGTTTGGTAGCAGATTTATTGTTATGATTATCAGAACTGATAACACTGGCCAACAACCAAAATGCTTCTGAGACCAGAGTAGCAATTTCCAACTAATTTTGATAATGGATATCATAGTTAAAACTGTTTGTTAACTCTACTTTTCAAGATACACGCACGTGTCGCAACAGGTCGCAAAAGGTTTGCAGCGGTGTGTTTCTTACCATACTCACAACCCCCAGTACACTTCAGTAGGAGGTGGTTGTGCTGTGCAAGTTTGTATACTGAGGTGAAAGGTCAGTGATTTTCTTAGTCAAACACTTTTTAAACTTATAATAAATATTCATTGAGCGAGCTATTGATGTGCATGTAAGACATTTTATATTCATTCTATTTTCCTACTGAATGATATAAGTTCAGCTAAACTGTTCTACTCTGTATTACAATGATGAATTTATGAATGAATTTTCTGTTTATTTTCTAATTGTTTGTTGTTGCTTTGCTTTCAGATGTCTCGAAATTGTGTGAATAAGGCAGACAACTTCTGCTACATTTGTGGTGAGGGGTGACCTTTGCATCACAGAAGTGATGTATAAATGATATGATTAGAAAGGCATATCACCTAGTTCCAGCTCCACATGGAGAAGATCTACCTATTCCTGGTGCATTATCTTCGGTATCTTTCGTGTCAGACGAAGAAAGTGGTGAAGAGGGAGCAGAGAAGGATGAGAGTGCTGGATTACAGAGTGACCCATCTTTTCATAAAGCACCCTCCACTAGACCACATCTCATAACACAAGGTGAACGCCATGACCTTATCAGAGAACTACAACTATCTAAGAATGAGGCAGCGCTGCTAGGCTCTCGTCTTCAACAGTGAAATCTCCTTGCATCTGACGTGAAGATTTGAAAATTCCATGACCGCCATCAGCAGGTCAACAATTACACCATATTGGAATCGAATTTATTGGCCTGCAAGAGTATTAATGGTATGATAGAAGCACTTGGTATTGATTACGAATCCAGAAAGTGGAGGTTGTTCATAGATTCATCAAGACCCAGCCTGGTGGCTTGGTGCATAATGACAGTAGTGAGCCATCAGTTCCTGTCTGCTATGCATCACATATGAAAGAACTTAAGAGAATATACAGCATGTGTTGAAATGCATAAAATATGATGAACATCAGTGGAAGCTCTGTGGTGACTTAAAGGTTGTTGCCCTTGTGATAGGCTCGCAAAGCGGATACACCAAATACTGCTGCTTTCTGTGTGAATGGGACAGCTGTGCAAGAGAGACTGGCCACTTCGTAAATCGTTGGAGCCTGGGATTCATCATCTACCTGGCGTTCAACATCCCCCACTAGACATAAAACTAGAGCTCATGAAAAACTTTGTAAAAGCTATAGACAAATTCGGTCAGGGATTCAAGTATTTGACATCAAACTTCCCCTAACGTAGCGACGCTAAGGTAAACGAGACTTCATTGGTGCTCAGATACGACAGATTTTTTAAAGATGGAGACTTTGAATCAGTCATTCCTGGGGAGGAGAAAGCTACTTGGAAAGAAATCAAGTCAGTGGTGAAAGGGTTTCTCGGAAATAGAAGGGAGGGAAACTATGAAGAATTGCTGGAAAAACTCATCAAGGTTTACAAGATGGGATGCAACATGTCACGTAAAATCCACTTTTTGAACTCACATTTAGACTTTTTTCCAACGAACTGTGGGCCTCTTAGGGATAAACATGGTCAAGGGTTTCACCAAGATATTTCAACCATGGACAGGCGGTAAATGGAGCAAAACGATGCTTGCTGGACATTGACCAGAGATTATTCTTCAGCCTTCTATAAGCGTCAAACAAAAAGGCAGAGTAGATACGGACTAGAGCTTAAAACATAATGACACATATTGTACGTTATAATAAATTAATCAAATATTACATGTCATGTAATATTTAGCCCATAGCTAATAAGCATTTTCCAAGGTGATATTTGTATTCAGGACATTAAAATACGCAAGAATTAACTAATCTCATTTAAGAAGCACACAACGTTTCAAAAATTGTTGACCAATGTAATCAGCGGTTTTGGGGGTTATGTATTGGTAGCGTCCTTGATGCTATTAATTTCATTTTTATCATTTGGTTTTAACTTAACTCTCACTTTTCTTTTCTCTCTTCCCAGTTTCAATTCTGTTCTGACTTTTAAATGGAATTATTTTCATTTACGCCGCTAATGCATTATTAAGTAAAAGATTAGCATATCTTTCGTTTCAAATTATGCAACACTGGAGCAAGGAGTATGATCCCTATAAACTTCCAGTTGGTCGATCAAAATTAATGGACTAATATTCATGTATAATTTATTGTGTCGCCTTGTAATAACACTATTTTCATGACGCTAACACACTGTAATAGTCGAATGCAGTGCGATAAAAAAGAGGACTCAGTAATTTTCTCAATTTTTGTTGTTTTTTTTTTGTATAAAGAGTAGGTTTTGGATTAGTATTTGTTGTTATCATGAATACTAAATTACAGCGGATTACTGTTCAACTTTTTGAATCTTAGTGCGGTAATGTTATGTCTATAATCGTGACTCTCCCACAACTGATGAACAGAGGTGTTCAAGCGGTTGGATAATTGAAACTTAAAATACAGTTGATCCCGCTTCTAATATTTCTGCATGAAATAAAGTATAGAAACAGGAAAATATGAAACACTATAAATATCAGTGAAATATTTCTCTAATTTCTTTGGAAAATTCCTATCGATTTCTCGGCAAGTCAATAGAACACAATTTCCTTTCTATGTCAACCTGTTTTAATATGAAAAACAAAATGAATGAAGATTAATGCAATTCGTTCAGTGATTAAATATCATTTTCCTTCAAGATATTGTTTAGATTCATTTACACATATTAATTGAATATATTTGTTAAATATTCTTTACGTCTATATTGCCTTAACTAGTAATTCTAAAAGCAAATTTAAACAATTGCAAAAAGTAATAAATTTTTAGTTTTTGTATAGTTAATTTCTTCCCGTGTTTCGCTTTCTTGTTGCACATCATTCGATGCAGCCCCCAGTCAGCACATATCCCATAAATCCAAATCATTATTGATTTATTAAGTTTGCTTATTCTCTGAAATGGTTGGTACGTTAGAACGAAGTGATGCTATAGAAATTTCTACATCTGGTCGAATTTACTATGCGGCATTTTACCGCTTACGTTTCACAAAGATAAGTGGTCAGCAAGTCAAATTCTATACCTTCAAATTATTAGTTTTAATCACCCATTGTTGAATATCCTACATAAAATGATAAATGCATTGACTTTTTTGTAATATTTTTCCACTGCCATAAATGATAACGAAGTCAATACAAACTAGTCATGGCTACAAACTCATAAGAACAATATACATTAAAAGGAAGCCATCGGGTATTTATACGTGAATGTATGTGTAGAAACATCACTCACTCGAATATCAGAGAGGTTACAAATCCAAAGAGGGATCACGAATAACAGTAAAGTGAATACAGTTCACAGATTTAATGCTCCAGAAAATCCGCTTTCGCCAGATGAATAATTCTTCTAAACTATATATTTTATAATTCTAAACGCATATAACATATTTTAGAGTATATCTCTGTCCTTCAAAAGCGCGGAACAAATATTATTGATAGCAGTTGATAATAGTTTCTAATAATATGACGTCAAAAAACGATAGAATAAATCAAACGACATCATTCCCCGTTAAGTGACCATACACAGATCTAGAACAATTATTAGTATATTTATATAATATGTTTGGCGTTATTCCTAGAATTATGAAGCCCACTTAATGTTCTACAGATAAAGAGATTTATCACCGAACATATATATTTTAAATATATTCATTGTGATGACCAATCGAATTAGAATACTCTTCTGATGTACTGTATTTGTCTCTGGATAGAGAATTCGAATTATAAATCAAATTTGATTTAAATTAAAAATCATTCACAACGGAAAATAATGAAGCACGGCACAAAATATAAATTGACAATCTACATGTACGAACCTAGTAATCTGAAAAAGACTCTAACAGAATACCAGCCGCCTCAGTGTTGACAATGTCTGTCTTTGTTGCTTGTTGTTCTTAAATTTTAATCTCTTCTATATGGTAATTTGGTCATTAATTACATAGACAATTTCAGTTATTCTGAAACCTTACCGTATATGAATTCTATTTACAGAACACTAAAATAATCTATTTTCTCTCAGCCATTTTCTGGATATGTTTATTTTTGGAAGATAATAGAATAATTGAGCCAATTTCGGAATAAAATATTCCATTTCACATATTTTAGATATACATTTCTCAGGAAAATTTATTTACTCTAGTGTAAGTTAGAACTATTTATTCACAGATCACTAAATATATACCAGTTCTTCGGCGTACATTCCACTGTAAGTTTGCGGCATTGATATTCCCCCAACGTATTAGCTGTGGAATGTCATATAATTACAAATCAACACGTGACAGAAATTTTAATTAACCTGCAAAGTGTGCCTAGTTATGTATGCTATAAATACATGCTTAATTACAGCATATATTTTCTCAACAGTGCTGAGTTTTGTATACGAGAAACTTTATAATTTATGCTTTTATAATGCTCACAAACTACATTGTAAGCGACTCTAATGTAAACACGTATTGTTGTCATGTGTCCAAGGAAGTAAATGAAAGACTATATCTCCTGAATTTGCTGACAGAACTGCTAGGTTCCCTTTTTCTATAAATTGTAGTACTTCTTTCTAGCTGAGTTCGTACGATGACAGAGACGACGACATTCCTGTGTTTTGTCCTAGTTTTTAATAAAAGAATTAATGCACCACAGTGCTACTTAATACGTTATTAATAACTATATGCTATTTGATAATACGACTTGGAGAGAAAGACCGATGATATTCGAGGAATGGAGGTTGTATACATGTTTACATGTGTTCTACACTTGTGTGTTATGTTGAGAGTAAAAGAAACGTTCCCAGACCAGATCATGGTTAATCACTTGGTAGAAGCCGACTTTCGATCACCGTAGTCATTGACTGACCTCGGAAATTGCAAGGATACAGAGGAGAGAAAGCGAAATGCCTAAATCGGAAGCGATATCAGTCCGCCAGAAGTTTTTCATTTTTTACTTTTGGTTCTGTGAAATTGCTAACGAGTCACTATATAAATACAGAGTATGAGTATAGCTGTCTGGAAAAGGAATTGCGTGAGTAATATTGTGTGTGTGTGTGTGTGTGTGTGTGTGTGTGTGTGTGTGTGTGTGTGTGTGTGTGTGTGTGTGTGTGTGTGTGTGTGTGTGTGTGTAAATATAAACGTACATATCCAATGCGGCGTCCTTCACCAGAGAATTAATGATGTATTCTATAGATACTCAGTGAATTACAATGAAGCAAGGAGTCCGTGCGTGGTTTTGGAATGAGATAAGAATAAAAGATAATGACTGTAGATGACAAATGACTGGGCAATCATCAGTCAAATATTCATCAGGCATTAATATTTCACGGAGGGGCTTCGTATTTAAATATAAAATAATTTATTCAAACAATTAAATATCGAATGCATAGATTTTAACACAAGTGTATGTAGCCAACATTTTCATACTTGCATGATTATAGTATTTCGAGGAAAGAGGAGCGGAACGAACATCAATGACTTCAAATAATGCTTTGATTAACTTTTACCCTAATTTTGTATAGATTTTATAAGACAATACGTCACTCTTATGCCTCAGTTGATTCAATCGTCTTTACCTTAGACTTAAATACATATTGTTTCGTATCACCGTAAAATGTTAGTAGTATAATAATCTATAATTTTCTGGATAATAAATTTCGTTTCAATCTTCACTTCACTTCATGATGACATGTTATTTTTGTGACTGCTAGATTATTTGTTAAATCAACTACATTGAGCCTTTTCTCTTTTTTTATTTTCAGGATATAAATTTTCCATGGTGGCACTTGCTTAATTAATTGCATATCGCTAGATAACTGTTGGAAAATGAAGAAGTCCATTACGGTAATAAATTTCATATGGATTACTAAGATGAATATTATAAACTCTCAGCCTTTGCACTCCATGAAATATTATTTCGTATTGTATTGATCGTATTGTATCACGATCATTGATCTGTTTTATTAAGTAAATCAAAAGCTGGCACTTTCATATCTTGTAAATTTGGATTTCATTGTGAGTAGAGCGAAAAATGTTTGCTTTTTGAAGTAAAAAACGATTAGTTAACCCGTTGATGAAGTGCCTCATGTCTTCAATATCTCATTTAAAACAACTTACATAAACGTAAATGGCAAATTTAAAAGTATTTGCGAGCATTTTTATTTTCGTATTTGATGTCAGCTGAAGCAATTCCCTCGGTTCTTCACCAATGCAGATCAAAAGGTTGCTCGACTATTCCTGCATACTGTAATGTTTGCATGGAACTAGAAACACGGCACGCTAAGCAAACCTGATCAGAACACAAATAATTCTAATATCAACCGATCGATCATTCGTATCCATTATTCCTGTCAACTAAATGTCCTATTGGGGGAAATGAGAATCAGAAATTGTTTTAAGAACTACATGTCTTTAATATCGATTTTGAAATGGATTATGAACGCAAGATTGGATGTAATCAGTAACATGGGACTTATGAACATACTGCAATTATTAGCAAACTGATCGAGCATAATCGATATAAATTAATACAGTTGGCTCTTAGTCCGTTTATATGTTTTCAAAACAGAGAGAAATTGAAAGAAAGACTTTGTGTGTGTGTGTGAGAAACGGAGAGGTAGAGAGGGGGGACAAACCGACATACAGGGAGAGAAGTTTCTGTGTTAATCTGCACTAATGATTATAATGACCAATTATTAATAAAATATAATCATTAACTTGTATAGAAACTATTAATGACGGAGCATGTTCAAACACCTGCATATTTCATTCATTTATTTATGTTTATTCGGGATTTCTGCAAAGATTTCTTTCATCTTCCATACATGTGTTATTGGGAACCTGATGCTACTTGTTAAATGTATTTGCCAAAAAACGTCATATATAGATAGATAGAGAGATAGACAGACACTCAGACAGACTGACTGACAGACAGGTAGGCACGGAGACAGGCAGACAGGCAGACAGACAGACAGACAGACTGATAGATAGATAGATAGATAGATAGATAGATAGATAGATAGATAGATATTGATTTGTTGTAGGATTCCTTAGAATCTAGGCACATCAACACGTAGGGCACCAGAAATGGTTAGGCATAACATAAAGTGCACAATGAGGTAAAACAACCATGCAGGTATCATTTGTTGGTAAGATATTGTAGATATATAAATACCAAATACAATTTAATCCGTAGATCTGACTCAGGGCTGGTTCTAGATGTGGTGTAGGTATAACACCGAATACAAATAGAGTTTAAACTTGACGAAAGGTGCTTCGTTAGAATTTTATTCATGTATTAGATTATATCATAGTGTAAATCCGTCATCTCCAGGTAAAATTTTAAATAGGTATAAAGAGGTGAAATAATATCCTGGTGATGACGAATTCAGCCAATATTTTTGTGTAAGTGGAATTTTTAAAAAAGAACATTGGAATTTATAGAAAACTTAGAAAGAGTGGCTACAACGGGCATGCAAGCGACAAAAAGATCAAACGACTTTATTATGTCACAATAGTTACCTTAATTAGTTTAGAGCCAAAACTGGTTATGTGGTCGTAAAAGAAACACAGACGTGACGTTAAAGACATTAAGGCCAGGTAGATACCTTGTCAGTTAAGTGAGATAAAATAAAGCAAATCTCAGGGCAGCGGAAAGTCATAAACGTGTCATGGCCTTCTCGCACGCACACGCACACAAACACACACATGTGTGTGTGTGTGTGTATAAATGTAAACACATGCAAACACGCATATGTATGCATATATATATATATATATATATATATATACATATATATATATGTGGGGGGAGGTGTATAGATAAATCGTCTTGCTTCTCGCATGCCCGTTATAGCCACTCCTTGTAATTTGAACTCAGAACGTAAAGACAAACGAAGTACCTCTATGCATTTTGCCCGGCGTGCTAACGTCTCTGCCAGCTCGCCGCCTTCGTAAATGTATATATCACTGTCTGTATGTGCATGGATTTTATATATGTGCGCGCATGTGTGTGCGCATATATGTGTTTTGCGCGAGAGAGGGAGAAAGGGATAGAGAGTGATGGAGTGAGAGAGAGAGAGAGAGAGAGAAATATAGAAAGAAAGAGAGAGGGGGAATAAATAATGATACTTGTTTGAAACTAAAAGTTCTTCCATTCGGAATTGTTTCAAAATAGGTTCTATATATTTCTTAGACGTCTTATGTGGATGTAGGTGCCTGAAATTCAAAGATACAATTAGCCTGATTAGTTTGCTCATTATATATTGATATGCACTGAGTAATTTCTAAATTATTAATAAACATGGTTGTCTTGTAAAATTGATTTATCTGAAGTTTTCCTGCTAATACAAATCTTTGACAGAATTCTTACTTTATGTGTAATTTGAAATGAGATTTTTCCGAACATACGTCTGTTAATTACACTTTTCTTCACACAAAGGCCTCGGGTATTGCCAGACCCCGCACTGCTGAAGTTACCAAGTTGAAAGTGTACCAAGAAGTTGTACTACCTACATTACTGTACGCCTGCAGGACGTGGACGATTTTCGAACGCGATGCCAAAAGTTAAACCGCATCCACGTGAACTTCCTGAGAAAGCTGTTGAAAATCAGCTGGAAAAACAAACTCCTAGACATGAAGTTCTCCTCTCTAGCTGGTGTTCCAAGCATTTACGCACTGCTGAGGAGAGTGCAAATCAAGTAGCCAGGTCACTTTGTTCAAATGCCTGACTCTTGGAATGCGACTTTCCAAGAGACTGTTCTATAGTGAACTGGCGAAAGGAAAATGCACGCTAAGTGGACGGTTAAGCCCTTCTGTGTTGAAGCAGTAGGCACTTGTAGAACGACCAAACTTTGTTGCGTTAGTTTCCACATATGAAACCGTTATAATCAGATTTTACCTTTCCACATAGGATATTCAGTAAAAGCATCGCAAAATAGTTCAATAGAGTGAGCAGCAATAACTATACAAGAGTAACTATTTTATTAGAATTATTTAATATTTCGCTAAACAGTCCTCCTATAATGTTAGACTCAAAAACATGAAGGCTTATTCAATAGATGAAGTATTAGCAGAAAATTAGTGTAGTATTTGTTCTTAGTTTCTGAGGTGAAATTATATTCAAGAGAATTTTAATTAGCATTTATTTGGTGCATACATTAAAATAGTGGTTCCCAAACTTTGTTCTCTGAGCCGAATTTTCTGAATGACAATTTGCTCGCGCCTCACCAACTCTATTTTTTTAGACGTTTACTTGGGCCTGCTTCTGTTGTAGAATTTGACGTGTCTTCTTCAATACCCTGTTTATTGGACGATTCTGGAATGCCAAATGGAATCTGATCGTTCTTGTTATCACGTGATGCTTTCGATCATTTAAAAAAAGAAATGTGTGTCCGTGATCTGAAAGGATTAAGATCTGACCCTGTGTATAGCTTTTTTATTATTTTTTTTTTTGTTTGTTTTCAATGACCGTAATGCCGGAAACGAAGACACCAGCTGAGGGGAAGCGAAGTCCCGATCCCGGTGAAAAGGCGCAAGCAGCGCTACGGCAGAGTTGTTCAAAGGGAGATCACTGCGGATTCGAAGTCAGAACATTATCATTGATAACTTTCTCCTCCAATATGTGGATCCTTGTTACTATATTCTTAACACGTGATATAATGCAAAAATATCACAATGATAGAATCGGTCAATAATTATTTATAATTATTTATACTGGGACTCTTGCATGAAATTACAGGTAATCCATAATAATATTTTAAAATTTGAAATCATACTTATTTTTAGAATATGAATTTATGAAACTGTTTCTAAATATTTGTCTTTTAATCATTTCGCCTCGCCTGCTATCCTCTTCCGCCGCTCCTATGAGGCGCACTGCACCGTTTGGGAACCTTTGGATTAAAGTAAAGCACCAGCTCGGAACGCTGACTTAGTAGGATCTTTAGAGTATACAATATATTACCTTGAGGCGGTCCTCTGCGTTGTGTTTTTTTAGATGGTAGATTTCAAACTGACACAGTCTGTTTCACTACCAGGAGATTGGATGCCTTTATTGCAATCATACATTTTAGTTATCTGGTTTGAGAACATTTTACTTCCCTTTTACGCGTATCGAAAAACCTGAACAATGGAAGGTTCGTAGGCGCTGGTCTTCCGTTGTTTTCTAAATAAACTGTAGTCTTTACAAATGTGCTCCCCCTAAAAGTTTGACATGTACATCTACAACCTTTGTGTCGAACAAATATTACCGTTATTCTTCTTTAAATTCACGCATCTACTCATCTACATTCTAGAGCTTTGGACATATATCTTCACAGTTCTGTCCCTTAATTTATTCCAAAAATTTGGAACCAGACAGGGTATTCAATAATTCTTTCCTATAAATGCATTGCCTGATCTCCATTGAGCTGTCCTTTTGTTCCATAAATATTATATAGAACCTAATACAAAGCAATAAGCCTAAAGAACGCATGACATTAATCCCATAATGAAATGTTTGTCATGTATTTAGACTCAGACACTTCATCATATACACCTGTAAATTATAAGTATTTTCACAAATAAAAGTTTGTTTCATAAAAAAATCGAAATAAAATTTTCAGTTTGCTTTCTTTAAGGGGGGATTAGATATAACAGGGATTGCAAAACGCCATAAATTGACCGATTTTTCAGTCTAAGACACACACACGCACGCACGCACGCATGCACACACACACACACACACACACACACACACACACACACATATCTATAGATAAATGTAACTACATGTGGATTGTTGGCGATTTGTTTTCCTTCGCCTTCGTTTCCCTTGGACTTTCCTCTGTCTCCTGTTTCTGAAGAAGAGCTTTGCTGAAAACATAAAACACCCTTTCTTTCCTTCCCTGACCGTCTGCTAATACTTCACATGTACCACGTCCTTGCGTTGTTGTTTCTGTTCTTATGTTTTTCTTCGTTTTTTTTAAAATTATATATATATGTATATATATATATATATATATATATATAT
>NC_068982.1:1626346-1628536 GCF_001194135.2 Octopus bimaculoides | reverse complement strand
ATATATATATATATATACATACATACATATATTCCAGAAAATGCAGTATTTATTTATTTGCTTGAGAATAAGCCGAAATTGTGTTAAAACTTACTTGGACACATCTACAAATCGATTCAGCTTAATCATAACCTATGACTAAATTGATTGAATTATAGATTTCCTGACTATTAATTCTGTTACTCAGGATATTTTCTCAGTGTCTAACTAAATATATATGCATTTTAATATGTTACAATTTTTCTAATACAATGAAAAATTTCAAACTGACGTTTCGGGACGTATGTGTGAAATTTCCATAGAAATTTCAGAGGTTTTTAAGATGAAGAAATCAACTAAAAATGAATGGATATGTTCTGATATAATCAAACATTCAATACAAGAATGTGCCAAGAAATATCAGAAATGAACAATTAGTTTTAAAAATGATAACCAGGAAGGATTTATGCTAATCTTGTTTTATATATTATAGTCAACATATTTTATGTATTGAATAACGAAGTACACTGTATATTTGATTTGCAATAACTGGACTATAATATTCATTAAAAGAATCGCTGACGAACACGTAATACATATTGTTATTTCTATTCTAGAAGTAGTTAATTAACAAAGTCATTTCAGTATTGGATACTACATCTTGCGGCATTCCGTCCACGATTTAAGTTGTGGTTTCGAAACCCACTGCGTCCAACTTTGCTTTCCATCATTTTAGAATTGATAGAATAAAGTAACTTTCAAGTGCATGGGTCGAAGATATCAGCTAACAACACTCATTGAAATTATTTGACTCGTACTAAATATAGGAATACTTCTTACCACGTCAGAGCGTTTCCCCATGCTCCACACAATAAATCTCACATGCTTATCCTTCAGGTTTACACAGGTGGATATGTACACAAGCAGAATTTCATTCTATCTTGAAATTATTTATGGAGGTACATTTAGAAGTATGAAGACCTATGTACAAGCACTTAACATTTTGTTGAATCATGTTAAAATCGTGTTGTATTCATTGACATAGGCCATACAAATACGGAAATAAGGAAATTGGTCCAGTCTCTATAAATAGATTTAATTCAAGAGATTCTGTGTCAAATAGACTATAGTCATTCTCGGCCTCTTATTTAAACCAATTAATTTATGCTCCCCGCACACACACACATATATATATATATGTGTGTGCGTATATAGATATATATATATATATATATATATGGGAGAATATACAAAAAATAACAACAGACGAGGACAGGTGGTGTAAATAACAAAAGTATATATTAGTATGACGCTCGGGAATACGGAAAGTCTTTGACGTTTCGAGCTACGCTCTTCAACAGAAAGAATACGGAGACAAGGAGAAAAACACGGAGAAAAAAAATTGAATAGTGTTCAGTCAACGGTCAAATATATATATATATAATATTTTAAGTATATATTTGTAAATATTATGTACATGTATGAATATATGTTTATACATACACATGCATTTATAAATGTGTGTGTGTATGTGTGCGGCGAATTATATAGTGGTCTAAATTGCGGGAAAATGATAGTAACACTGGCATCTTATTTTATCAGATATATTTACCAAAATTACATAAAACTATTTTGAAACACCACTGCCAGACGACTTCGGAATCTTCTGCAACTCTTCTGGACGGTCTCATTGATTAAGGTGATCAATGCTGCCATAATCCTTGCTTTCAATTCATCTTTGGTGTTACAAAGAATTTTGTTGGTCTCTTGCTCAACCGTGCCTGACACATAATAATTAAGGGGGTTGCAGTCTGGAGAGTTACGTGGTCAGATTTTAAGTGTTATGTAGTTGCAGAAATTGTCTGATAGCCACAACTAAGTTCTCCTGCTTGTGTTGCATGGTGCAGAGTCCTGTGGCCAGACATTGGGTCTTCCAGCAGCCACCCGCTTGACCCAGTGCAGCACTCGTGTAGGCCTCTGTTTTGAGTCTGAGGCCATGTGAGAAGATGAATGGAGGCATAACGTCGCCATCACTAGTGATCACGCCAAACACCATGATGTTGACTGGATGATTGGAATGAGCTGGACAAGAGGAGACACAAGAAACAGAGTCACTAATGAGGTCACAAAATGCGTGACGAAAGAATTTTAAAATAATAGGAATAAAAACTAAAGTGCTTAATTGGCAAAAATATTACTATCTCTAAGTAT
>NC_068982.1:1621005-1625656 GCF_001194135.2 Octopus bimaculoides | reverse complement strand
TTACAAGGTGAGCAAAGGTATACGTACGCCGCTATATGTATATATAAATTTAAAAAATGGAACAAGAATGCAACAAGAAGAACAACAGAAAGACTGTCAGGAAACTTGGCTAAGAAGAGAATGCTGCGAATGAACCATCCTTGTTTTTTTACCTGTCCGTGTTTTTGCTGTTTTTTTTTCCTTTCTGTCTTTGTATCGTCTATCTGTCCGGATGTCTTATTGTCGTCTGTTGCGTTCTTGTTCCAGTTTTTTTTAATTTATATATATGGTGGGTGGGGGTATGAATAATAAGGCAAGTTACCTTTACATATAACGATGTGTGTGGGTTTGTGTGTGGAGGGGTGTGAGTGTGTAAAGCTCAGGATACAGATATACACTAAAATTCGTGCCAAACACTTGCACATAGAAACATATGTGCAACGACAGATGATGTTGAAATTAAAAAGAAGTGGTCTTGAGTCATCGTTAAAAACCGGTTTTTTATTCATTGACTACTATTTTACCAGTAAAAAGCCTAAATAACTGATATAAATGTATAAATATGTGCGTTCGTTCGGAATAAATTCGATTACTTCTTGCTAGCAAATTCTTCTGAAACCAGAAATCTGTCTCGAGCATGAAGTCCATTTCCACATGCTGCGCTATTAATGGATTACGTTTCATCAAGCAGATGTGTGTAACTGGGTTTGTGTACATATGTGTGTATTTGTATGTGTGTGTATTAGTGTGTAAATATATATGTGTGTGTGTATGTGTGTGAATATGTATATAAATATATATTTATACATATATATATATATATATTCTTCCCACACTTGTTATCAAATTTGCCATTGGCAAATATTATTTTCTCAGTTACCTTTGGATTGGCTTTAATTTGAAGTTCACCAACGATAAATATGCGGAAACAACTTTATGTTCGATAAGTTAAAAGCAAAAAGAAAAGAATACAATTAGAGATATGCATTATTTTGTATTTAAAGCAGTGTGTTTTATCATAAAATACTAAGATTATTTCTCCTCTACTTCGGTATATTTTTGTCCTATATTCAAGTTAGTAGTCTCAGAAGATATGAAATCAATTCTGCTGAAGCTTGGACAAATATCATGAAAAAAGATTAAAAATATAAATATTGATACAAACATAAAAGGATATGGTGAAATATCTACGAACAGGTTGCTTATCTAAATATGAGGACATTCTATTCCCGTTAGATTTTTACCGTTTTTCTCTCTCTCTCTCTTTTATTTCTTTTTGGTCAGGTATAATTCGAAAATAATTTCAACAATCAATGTTATATATTTAGATTATTATATGTCTTTGTGAACAAATGTGTTTATTATTTCTTGTTGGTGTCATTATCGGGAGCATGCGTGCTATATTCTTTCTTGTTTCTTGTTGGTGTCGATCTGGCGATTAAATGATACGATTTTCTTTTACTTCCTTTTCACATTCAAAAGAGAAATGTAAGAAAAATAATGTGTGTGTGTGGTACGTGTGTGTGTACAAGAGAAGCTTCTCTCTCCAACAACAACAATACAAAGTCAAACAGTAATAAAATATTCCATAATATAATAGCAAAAAGAAAAAAACAATTTTGTACAAATGCAATGTAATTTGTGTGTCTTTGTTACTTTACTATTATTATTTAATCTATTATCATGAATACACGGCTAATCGATGCAATAGTAAAAATCTTACAATCTTTCTTACTGTAGTTTTATAATATGGTAATAATAGAGAGATGTTCTGACGTATGAAAAATAAAGCCAAATGTCTCTTTATACGTGAAGGCGTATCTTTTAATGTGAAATGGTAAATTGAAGGATACGGCTGATAATAAATATTAAAAATAAACCGCGTGATAGTTCAACTTATAGTATTCGATTATATATTTCTGGTAAACAATTGCGCGATGCTAGAAATTCTAATAATCTCTAACCTGGATTTAAAAAGTTTATTAATAATATAGAGATATGAATGAACATTATTGTTCTTCAGAATTTACCTTTATTACGCTTATTTAGAAACATCAATAAAGCTTATGTACAGACGAGAGTATGAAGAATATTTGTTAAATTCTAGTTTGCATTCAAATATATTTAATTTCATAAAAAGAACGTTTGCGTAGATCATACAAGTCATGACCCTACAATTTACCTTTTGGTCTTTAGTCTTTTGTGCCAGGTCTCAATTATGATGGTGTTGTAAGCAGTATAATAACGAGAGAAGACTTAATATGCTCTGTCGGCAACCGACTCCACACTGCACACACTCCATGCCGCTGCTCTCAAACCCTCTCAATAACAAAATGCACACGCGTATGGTAAGAAGGTTCACGCTGACGTGGATGTCAATAGACAATAGCAGACATGGGACCTGCAATCGCAGTGGGATGGGGTGTGTGTTACTATGCTTAAATTTTGGGAGGAAGGGTGGCATATGGGAGATACTTCGGGTTTATATCGGTAAGGGAGGGCAGAGGTATACGCAGTGTTAGGTTCTTGGGGGGTTGTGGAGGCGCAATGGCCCAGTGGTTAGGGCAGCGAACTCGCAGTCATAGGATCGCGCTTTCCATTCCCAGACCGGGCGTTGTGAGTGTTTATTGAGCGAAAACACCTAAAGTTCCACGAGGCTCCGGCAGGGGGTGGTGGCGAACCACAACTTTCTCTCACCCTTACTTTCTCTTTTTGTTGTGCCTGTAATTCAAAGGGTCAGCCTTGTCACACTGTGTCACACTGAATATCCCCGAGAACTACGTTAAGGGTACACGTGTCTGTGGAGTGCTCAGCCACTGGCACGTTAATTTCACGAGCAGGCTGTTCCGTTGATCGGATCAACTGGAACCCTCGACATCGTAAGCGACGGAGTGCTATAAAAAAAAGGTTCTTGTGGGGGGGGGGGTTGCTCCATATAGCGAAGTACCCGATCGAATTCGTATATCCATAACGGTATTGGGCATGTTGTAAAATTTGGCACTGCGTTCGAATATTACAACAGCGCCGTATCATTTATTTATGTGCATGTACTTACTTTTATTTGTATTTTTTAATATATTTACTTGTATATACATACATACATACACACACACATACATACATACATATATACACATAGATAGACAGACAGACAGACAGACAGACAGATAGATAGATAGATAGATAGATAGATAGATAGATAGATAGATAGATGGGGCTTACCTTGACTTGGCAACTTGCTACAGGTTTCTGGTTATCCGATCAAAACAAAGAAATCCTGGAGTAAAGTGAAATGAAATGGTGACCGTTAAAGCGTACTCCTGGTTAAGAAGTTTTGTGACAGGAGAGCGCAACAAATATCTATCTTATATTTGTTTGTATATATGAACGCCAGGTCAATAGAATAAGTGATTTTATGTACAACACTGGAGAATAGGAGACAGAGAACAGGAAACAAAAAACAATTGAAGTGTAAGTATGCTGCAAGCGTTTGTCATGTATAGTAAACAACTGGAGCTAGGGAAAGATTTTGGTTGGTGTAATATATTGCCAGGTTGTGGTTCAAATCTGTAGTCCCTATTATACAACCTAACTGAAAGTTGTGATTGGTGAACGCTGATCAAAAACGTAACTTAAAATACTTCATCTTTGAAAATGATTTTCACATAAAGAGATTGTTCGAAGTGATGAAACTTACCCCAAAGAAAGATACGGTTGTTTTCCTTCATTTCTTCGAAAGGCATTTATGAAACTCAGTTTTCTTTTTGTTTATGTCTTTTAGCATGCAATTTTGGGTTTGGCTGTACATCAATAAACTTCCAAACGAAGATTTGATTGAAGTTTCTTTATAATGCATTTCAACGAATTTTTAAATAAGTGGAATTTTTTCGCATTTTCAGTGATATATGAAAATTGCTTTGGAAATTTTTCTTCAGAGAAGAGAAAATATCTTGAGCAAATTTGAATGAAAATGGAGAATTTGTTTCATGGATGTATTTATCAAGATGGGAGTGGTTGATTTTATTTATCTTTAGCTGGGTTGAATTAGTTGAAGTTATTTCTGATTACTTTAAAATATTTCTTCGCATAGTATATTAAAAAATAAACGCCGAATCGTCTTCTAATCAGTATAATAATTGTTGTGAATTTTTGCGACTGCAACATAACTTTCGTTTTGGTTCATAACGCACCCACTCTCTCTCACTCTCAATCTCTCTCTCTCTCTCTTTCTCTCTCTCTCTCTCTCTCTCTCTCTCTCTCTCTCTCTCTCTCTCTCTCTCTCTCTCTCTCTCTCACTCGCTCTCTCGCTATATACATACATACCTTGTTTTCTTTTCCGTTTGTTTTCCTGTCTTGTTTTTTGTCCGCCACTACATTCCTCCATGGCACAAGTTTAATTTGTGTATACAAATTTAATTTGCGGTCCATGGGAAGAGCCATTTTAACGGTGCGTCCTGCCCTACTCTTCGAAACGCCGGTGTTAAAATGGGGGTAGCTGATGAAGGAAAATGTTCTCTATGTGGCCTGTGTGTTTTCTGTACTCTGGTTATTATTATTTTCTTGTCTACGTTTTGTTTGCAAAGTCCTGTACCCAGATATGCACCTATATATACAGGTAGACGTAGGTATGCACATACCTGTACGTATATATGCATATACTCATTTATTATTT
>NC_068982.1:1615032-1620898 GCF_001194135.2 Octopus bimaculoides | reverse complement strand
TATATATATATATATATATGTATATTTCTTAACGGTACCTCTAATAAAGATTTTAGGACAAAAGCGCTCCGCTTTTGCTGAACAACCTGTACAAATGATTTGCTTATAGCGATCAAATGTTCGTGCCACTACATTAGCGCCTTCTCTCCATCACATCGACGCTGTATAAAAAGGTGAACGCTGTACCACGCGTCGCGTGTGGAAATGATCGCTCAAGAACACATTTCAGCACTCGGTCTAAGAATTGAACTCGCGATTACTAGATATGTTTACTTCTGCCAGTCATTGATTTGCGGCTATGCTGGGTTCGTCTTACAAGGTTTATTCGAAGAAACCAAATCGATTCCAATTATAGCTTTCTCACTTTTCAAGTGAGAAAAGTTAAGCCACGGCAACGTTGCAGACATTTCGAAGACAAATTGAAGTTGCTTAGTGTTTTGTCAAGTACTGCGAAATATCTTCAGCGCGCTTCTCACTAAAGCTGGTACATCTGTCGCTTCAAATGCAGCATCAATTACCCAAAGCAATGAGAGCGACAAGTACATCTTGATTCAGAACTATGCAAAGACAACTAGTCAAACTCTTACGCATTATTGCTTAAGTGGCACACGTTGCTGCCTCGTATGTTTTTAACTTCTTTGGTCATGTAATATTAGTAACATTTTAGATTTTTATTTATCTAGGGCATGCGGGTTTTTTTTTATATTGCTATCATGCAGAAGTTAATGAATTCAACAACAACGAATGGTCTATTTCAAACTATATAATTCTGAAACTAGCTTTAGCTGAAGATTCCTTATTAGCATTTATACTAATGTAAAAGAAAAAAAAAACAAATGCTGTTTCAAGCTTTCACATTTCTCTTAGAGTATATTTCTTGTGAGACGACAATAGTGAAATAACTGCTTCGTTAGGTAATACATTTGCATACAATATTCAATTAGCACTACTATAGTCACACTGACAATTACGAACAATAATTTGCCGTTGGTCCACCCTCCAATAATCTTTGATGACATGACATTAATGGCAGGTTTTTGCCTTTAGTCTCATAACATTATCAGTACATTGATACGCGCACGTGCTGTGTGCCTGTGTGCGCATGTATATGTACGTATGTGGCCGAGCTTGAGTGTGTGTGTGTGTGCGTGTGTGTGTGTGTGTATGTGTGTGTGTTTGTGTGTATGTGTGTAAATATTTGAAGGGTTTAACTGTGAAGGCACACACAGTACATATAGTTTAATTAATAAGAAGTAGTGAAAACCTACATACGCTAATTAAGCTACTCATTACAGTAGTTGGCTAATTTCTTTCAGCTATATCAGTCAGATGAATATTGTATACCTCAGAAAAGTAGTCGACAAATTGTAAAACGAATCAATTAGAACTCTTCCACGAGTTTTCTGCATTTCTAAAGTTTACGTTCTTATCATTCTTCCCAAACACAGATAAAGATTCCACTTGTCTTCGTTTGAATCTATTTCTAGTTGTATTAAATGTTGTTCCTCTGCATGAGTGTGTGTGTGTGTGTGTGTGTGTGTGTGTGCGTGTGCGTGCGTGCGTGTGTGTGTGTGTGTGTGTGTGTGTGTGTGTGTGTGTGTTTTGTTTTGGTAAATACTCAATAAAAAAGGTTCTCTGAAGACTATTTCTCTTGACATACAATGATTAATCTCTTTCATTATCAAAGCTACTGATCACGATATATATACATGCACACTCATAAACACACACACCCACACACATACATGCACACATACCACATACATACATACACATATAAATACACACATACATACATACACACATACATACATACACGCATACATACACAAATATATACATACACACACACATACATACACAAATATATACATACACACACATACATACATACACACACATACATACATATATACAAACGCATATAGAAAGAAGTTGAAAATGCACTGGGATTTATTTCTGTGTGAATAAGTGTTGGTGAATGTAATTTGTTGAAGTATATTCAGTCTTGTTTTGTATTTTTGTATGAGTTTATATTCTTTGTTTGCCCGTCTTTGGTCTCTGGTATGGACTGAACAAAGTTAAAGTCGGAAGACATGGAATTTGGGAGACTTACATTTTGCCCATGTCTATGTTTCCAATCAGTGGGATCTGTCGTGTACTCAGTACCCTCATTTGTTGACGATGAATTGTCAGTCTCTTTCTGAAAATAAGTATTCTTTAACCTATATAATTCTAGTCACATCCTTTACATTTAATAGCGTATATTAAATTTTTTGACGAACAAGTAAAATTATTTTTTTTCTATGGCAATTTATATTTTTATATATTTTGTCTTCAATGAGCTTGATACAAGTCCTGCAATTAGGGTGGGCACACTTTTTGAATGTTGGTGGGAGGTTTGTGGAGGGTAATCTAGCGCTGGTGGGTAGTTTCTTGAGGTATTTTGATTGTCTCATGCTTTTAATTATTTTGTGTAGTTCGAGTGCTTGTTTCATTCTTACTTTTGTTTTAGAAGTGGAATGTTTCGGTGAATAATGTTGTATACCTCTGAGTTTTGGCGGTTGTCTGTTATAGTGGAGTATTGAGTGTATACTGGTGCATAGCAGCGTTTGGCTTTCAAACGCTGAAATGATTGAATAGTTCACCACTTGTTCGAAACTGAGATTTAACACCAACATACTTCAGCATCACTGAAAAGGGTAGAGTATTGAGTGTATCTGAAGTGCTCTTTTTATTTTTTGTTTTTCGTAATTCTTGAATATCTGTTGCTTTGGCAAGCTCTCTTCTGTTGTCTATTAACATTGACGGATGTGTAAGAACGTTTGTTTTACGATGACGAAGAATGGTCTGGTAGAATACAGAGTCCAGAGTTCCTACTGCTGTCTATTGTGGTATTATTCGCGCCAGACACCAAGCTGTTATTTGCACTGGACGCGCGAAAAGAAAACATCTCTGTGTGCGCGCGCGAGTATGTGTGCATGTGTGTGTGTGTGTGTGTGTGTGTGTGTGTGTGTGTACGTGCATGCGCATGCGTGCGCGTGCCCTTGTCTATTTTTCTAACCCCTTCTCTACACGAATGAAACTCTTACTCTTCCTATATCGGGTTTTCATATTTACAAACCAAGTTGTAATTAGGAGAGAAAAGATTTATTTTGTTTGCAACGTCATAATTTGGATGAAAACCGAAGGACGAACGAAATGAAGCTGCAGACCGAATTTGATCAGCAAGCTGTGATTTGTCAGCCCCCTTATGGGTACTGAAAACTGCAAAGGACACACCAATAATAATCATTCGTTCATAAAAACATTTTCTACCTGAGCATAATCGAAGTAGTAGAGACTGTCACGCTTAAGTGAAGGTGAATTTAGCAAAGGATTGACTAAACATTTCAAAATTAAGAAGTAAAGCCAAGATATTTCTACAGAGATGCTACGATCTTGAACCGATGACCCTTCAAATAGTACAGCATTACTCAATATAATAACAGTTATCTGGTTCTCGTAGACATAACAGATGTTCTACTAAATGAAAGCGAAATGCCATGGCTTCACAATTAATATTTTGTCGTCATATAAATGCTACACATTTTCAAATTTTTTTGAGAATTTCATTCCGTTTTATTCCCTTTCTGCGGCGTGTAGGTAAGATTAATAAACTGCTTCCAGGTAAACAGACTATTTTCGTATAGCAGGTGGTAAAATATTAATTTACTTATTATATTAAAGCAAACCTAATTACACTTTTTTCTTTTCATTTGTATTCCTTGAAAGTGCTTATTTCAAGGAATATGTTTTTTCTTCAAAGAGAGAAATTATATAGCAAGGGTTGGAAGTAAAGCGCTAAAAAATAAGCGAGGGCGAACGAGAGACATATTGACAAAAAATATTGCCGTTAATTCAAAGTTGGAAAATTGTATCATGAATAAAAATACACAGAAAACATTATATCGCTTTCCTGTATAGAAATGCTTGCGATTACACAAAACATGTTACTTTCAAAAAATAAATAAAAAAAGAAAAGATGAAAAATGTACGTAGTCTCTGATGCGAAAACATACGGCAGCATGATTTAGATTAAATGATGGATGTCATGCTATAACACATACACTACTCAGGAATTTCGGTAGTGGCATCCAGGCTGCTTTGTGCTTATATTGCTCTGTGAAATATCTCAATATCGTAATTCCTATATTCACCTACAAGACTTGTTGCCTGCATAGTAAGAAAAATACGATTCTGCTTTCTATTAAACTTCGAACTTTGCAGTAACAGTGTCTTGCTTCGAATGTAACAGGCACCATTCATTTCCAGACGAGAATAACATACAATTGAACTCACAATGTCTGAGTTTCTTCTCTTATACAATATTTGCTCAATCATGTTTCTTTAACTTAATGTGTTGACTAATAGATAATTTGCTACATCCTTACCACATATAATTAATATACCAGTTGTAGAGGCAGACGTACTACGGCTCAATGCTAAGAAAGTTTGCTTCACAAGCACGGGGTCACAAGTTCTATGTTATTGCGGCGCACATTACGGAAATGTCATTTTATCTCTTCTCGGATTAAGCCTTACCCTGGAGGCGAATTAGGCTAAGCGAAGACAATACAGAATCGTAGAGAATGGATTATACCTGCAATTCCGAAGTTACAGCCTTGATTCATATTTTACGTCCGTATTTCAGAGTTCTAGCTTGTGGATTCTTCAAACTTTTTATGCTTTAGGAAGAACTGTTAATCGTTTCACAATCATGAAATACAAAATCGTTTTCGGAAAGTGCCGATTTACCTGATTCTGATGTGCCAAACCGATGCAGTTGTACAATTTATTTTGCTACATTTAGCCATTTCTGATAAATTACGGACCTCTCTTGTGACACGTAAAGCAAGATTTTATCATTCAGCACTGTAAACTAAAGGAGTGAATGAAAACTAAATAATTATTGTTTACATATTCATTTATTTATTTATTTCATATCAGTATTTGTGAAAATTGGTGTCATAGAATTAATCACAGACTCAATATAGTTTTGGTGTTGAACTTCGATGTCTATCAAGTTTTCTTCAGTGTTTGCATCCGTCAGCACCAACATGAGGTGAAAAAAATTACTCGTATATTATGTGTGTGCACGCGCGTGTGAATATATGTGGCTGGATGTATCTAATGATTATTTCTATGATTTACACAAGTTCTACTGAAATTTTACAGGAGTACATTATTAGGTGTCATTAGACGTGCGGTGTTTTTAAAAACAGAATCATTAACGGAGAGGTTGTTGGCTTTACTTCCAGCATTGGCGTCTTTCCTATTCCTGTTGTTAGGTACAAGTCCGGGAAATATTTTGTTCCCTGTGAACTATATTGTTTGAGTTGTCCTAGCACAGACAATCTCTATGATCATACAACAGGATTAATTTCATTGAAATACTGACCTCGCTTTAGCAAACAACTAGATTTCTAGCGAAGACTGCACTCTGTACTACGAGGCAGAACGTTGTGTTGTAAAACAAAAAATACGTTAGAAATTCATAAGATCGTTAAAGAAAAGATTAATTGGATTCTCTATTTGTTAAAATGATTAGAATATCTTAAGAGACCAGCCAGTGACCATTTGGGATGTTGTACGCTGGAGAAACACTGAGACATTGAGAAAAGAAGAACAATAGGCGCAGGAGTCCAGATTTTCGCTTCCGAACTACATATTTCTGAGTTCAGTTCCACTGCGTAGCATTTTAGGTGAGTGTCTTCTATTGTAACCTCGGATCAACGAAACCTTTGTGAGTGGAATTAGTTGACCGAAACCGATAGAAGCCCGTCGCATATATATATATATATATATATATATATATATATATATA
>NC_068982.1:1612999-1615022 GCF_001194135.2 Octopus bimaculoides | reverse complement strand
CAAATAAATTGCACTACATATTTGGGGCTCCGATAAAGCTCTAAGATGTTACTCATGCACTCAACTACGAGTCCACTGCAGTTTATAGCAGAAACAGCTATAAGCTAATGAAGTTCATAAAAAAATCGTTTTGTTCTCTCATTTTCTTATGTATATTATGTGTGCGTATGTGTGTGTGTGTATGCGTGTTTTTGTGTGTCTGTGTGTTTCTGTGTTTGTGTATGTGTATGTGCGTTTTTGTGACAGTGCTTGTCCCCCCACCCACCGCTTGACAACCGGTGTTGGTATGTTTACGTTCCCGTAACATAACGGTTCTGCAAAAGATACAACAAGTATTAGGCTTTGAAAAAAAAAACAATTACTGTGGGTGGGGTCGATTCGGTTGCTTAAAAGTCTTCAAGGCGATGCCCCAGTATGGTCACAGACTAATGTCTGAAGCAACGATAAAAACTAAAAGGCGATGCGGTTGATAGTATTTCTTGTGAAGGAAGCAAAGTTATAGAATATATTTCTTTTCATAAACGTCAATCTGGTGTTTTTAGCTCCTGATTACCAGCAAAAGTGACTCCTTACCTTAAAAATGGTGTTACTATATTTTCATTTAGGGTATTTCGGTTTACACAGGAGCGCCAGTGAAATGAATACAAACGAATAGCAAGTGGAGGACCGATAGTATCCCAAAACTAATTTTTTTTTATACCACGTGATATTCACGAATTCTACAGACGATATTTTATTTTATTTTGAAATACTAAGTTGCACCTGAAACCAGTTTCAGCTTTCTCGGTTTAAAGTATTCTCCCGCTTATTACCCCCCCCCCCCCACTCTGTTCCAAAGACATTTTATATCAGTCAGTAAAAGCACTAATGAGACTCGAGTCGGGTAATAATATCAGAAGTCTCTCCTTCTCTCTTACTTTTCCCTCTCTCTCTCTCTCTCTCTCCATCTTTTCTCCGTTTCCTTCTCTATTGCGCTCTCTGATTGGTTTATTATGTATCTACCTACCAAGAAAAGGATAATTAACTTGTAGGTTCTTGACGGATTATGGTCCGATAAATAGAATGAAAGTTGAATAAACGATTGGATGGAGAGAAAAGCATGGCAAGATGAATCAAAGTTTTGGAGGAATGATTGGTAGAAACGAACAAAAATACTTACATATGGAAGGAATAAAGGTTGCTTATTATATACAATAATCTTGATCGTTGCATGAACATATAATTTGCTTGACAGATTAGTGAGCATACGTATTAGTGATATCGGATTTCTGCAAAGGTCACAAGAGATTATTACGACGAAAAAAGTAATGTCATTCTCAAACAACGCAAATCAGATCAAGAGTTTGATTTGCTTGTATTATTTTTTTCTTTGTGTGTGTTTACTTTCTGTTGGAGAATTATATTTAATATTTGCTGGTCAACATTAACTGGAAAATTGCCTCTGGTGGTTTACAATAATTCTGATCATACAGCACACATTTTTCTCTTTCATATGCTGATTTTTAGTTGTCGTTTTCGTTTGCTGTTTGTAAAAATGTCAAGTCCCGTTAGGTTGTTATACTGTATATATTCCTTTTGTTTTATTTGAGAAACATATATTAGTTATAATCGTCATGGTTACTCTTGCTAGAAATCTCGTATACGCACAGATTTCATCCGGTAACCTGCCAATTTGTACACAATATATCTGCCCACACAAATGTCTAAGAATACTTCTGTATAATTTCAAAAGCTCGTACAAATAACGAAATATCGATTCATTGTGACTCACACGCAGGTGGACAAAAATATACCAAACTGAGCGTAAAAGTAGTGACTTACATTCCTAATATATATATTCATACAGGTATAGACAAGCACGCACATACACACACGCAAACACACACACACATATACGCACAAATGCACACATACATACACGCACATGCACAAATGCATACACACGCACACACGCACACACACACACACACACACACACACACATATATATATATATATATATATATATATATATATATATATA
>NC_068982.1:1608050-1612595 GCF_001194135.2 Octopus bimaculoides | reverse complement strand
ATATATATATATCTGTGTGTGTGTGTGTGTGTGTGTGTGTGTGTGTGTGTGTGTGTGTGTGCGCGTGTGTGTATGTGTGTGTGTATGTATGTATGTATGTATGTACGTACATACACTCACAGATGTATATATGCATATTTCTGTACGTTTTCAAGATAGTAAGTATGTATACTATTTCATTTATTACACGAAATTTATACAATCAATATTTTATGAAGTCATCTAAACAAGTTAATTGCTATTTTAATAACCGTAATGCAATGAGAATATGAAACCGAAAAAATAACATTTCACCCTCTATAATTAGTGCTTACATTCGCCACTTCTGCTTAAATTAGAAGTTCTATCAGTGCACAGGCAATTTGTGTATATGCATTTCCAATTAACTCATTTATGATCACATAATATTCTACACTTGTATTGGTTTAGTGAATATTAATTACTCGCATACCTACATCGATATTAATCATTCCGCTTAGATCTTTAAATATGTGTTTGAATTACCGTAAACCAATTTATATGATTTATATGTGTCTGTTTGTGTGTGCATGTGCGTGTGTGAGTGTGTCTGTGTGTTTCTGAATGGTTGAAGAAAATGCGATTAATGATAGTCTGTTTGATTTCTTGAACATGCTATCAACGTATCGCGAGGGAAAGTAATGCTCGATTGAACTAAAACAACTTGTTATCTCTCTTACTTATATCAACCATGGGTAAATGAAACCAAGTTCAATATTGTTGTTCATCATAGATGTACGCAATTTAATTCTATAACACGTAGAAATAAATTACAGAAATTTAATTATAATACTTGGAAATAAAATGAAATTGAAAAGCTATTACAGTGACCCTTGTATATGATGTTCCTTTTGTTCATGACTCAGATCATAAGGGAGAAGCTCGATAGCTCGATTTAAGCTCCAAACGAACTTAAAGAGACAACTAAATACTGCTCAGAAATGTTTTATGATTCAACCCCCCTCGTTCCGGATGTGTCATATAAAAGTATTCAAAAGAACGTAAAATGTAATTCGTGGAAATATGTGATTTACATTTAATTTGTCTCATTTTATTCTTACAAAATGTTTTAAAACTTTTCACTTACTTGAAGGATACTTACACTTTAAATAAATTCATATATAACCTATTGGTTTTTACATACAATATATTACGATATCATATGTATTACATTAATTAGACAAAATTCATACAAACGAAGAATTTAATACATCTGATGCAGACGTGATTCGTTAGAATATTTGCTTCCCAACCACGTAGTTTTCTGCTCAATCCCACTGCGAGAAATCACAGTTTTCCATTGCTAGAGGTTATGACCTCTTGAAGCATTAACGCTTAGCTAGAGTAGCTGATAACAGGAGCAGGACGGAGGCTTGTTGTGTGATTGTGCATTCATATTTGATTTTGTTTTTCGCCGTTAATAACTAGCATTTCTTGTATTATGCCTATAGAGTTAGTGGTTTGATATGCAGAAACCGAAAGCAAACGATTAAGTCGCGTATAACTCATAAACTACCTCAGCATGACAGCTGTTCGATTACTGAAACACATAAACGAATAAAACGGAACATTCAGATTATAATCCAAGAACATTGGAACTAAAAGTAAAATCGTGAGTACACTGCGACACAATGCACGATTGCATGTTGTGCCACAACAGCGCTAGGCACATATATACTCTACTCCACATTTAACAGTATATTTACAGAATATACATCGTTGGCAAGTGTCGAAGTGATGCATGGATATCTAAGGTATCACCAACCAAAAGTCGAGTTCGACAGCAGTGGGACAGAGGATGGTTTAAATCGGAAGGTATGGTGCACTTCCCTGATCAGAAACAATAAAAAAAAATGATGTGAATGATGAGAAGGGAAATTATTTCATGAAATCAGCGAACGGCATAATTCCACATTTTCCTTTACAAATTGTATACTGCAAAATATTTTACATGACAGAAAGGGAACTTATTTTAAACTTGAAGAACAAATATAACATTTTAGTCCGACCCATTCATTTTGGCGTATTTTGTTAACTCCAATTCTTTAACAGTTTTTTTAACTGTTTGCCAGATTTCATAATCAGAAAAATACAATTAAATTTAATTCATTAATTTTATTTTTCGTTACTCGGAAGTTGATTAGAATTAAGGGATTTACATCTAGCATATTTATGGATGTATAAATGTTTTTCGTTTGCATCTGAAGTGTGTAAATTATATTTTGCTTGCATCTGTAATGATATTTTCCTCCTTAATTAATTAAAACTGAAATAACAGCATTATAAATTTTCAGAATGTGAAACAATTAGTGCTTTCAAATGCAAAGAAAATATTTTGATAGTCTTCGAATGTTAACAAAATATATTTATATACAAAAGGATAAAATCTGCAACTGCAATCCAATGGCGGGTATAAAAAATTAAATCATAAAATTTACAGTTTCTGAATCTTTTTTATGTAGAAAGCATAAAAGCTCGTTAAGATGTTATAAAAATGGCGTAATAAATATTTAGATGGATGTAGTTTCACAGTATAAAGAATAAATATACACGGAAAAATGTTCGATTATTATATGACCAAATTCACAATATTAATAGTTATAGAGGCCCCTCGAGATTAAGCATGTTTGCGTAATAAGGAATACAATTCAAAAAATTTTCATTTTGTTTTAGAAACCATGCGCCCAAATATAAACATATGTATTTGAGTTGCAAAAAGACGCAGGTGCACTGAGAAAAATATGAACTGCACTTAAGAATCAGGTTGTACAACTATCCTATAGTTATTCGCTGCGTTAATGGAGATCCTCCAGAAAACATACATCCTATCATATTTAAGAAATATGTCACGAAGAAGCTTTTCATATTTACCTTTCCCAATACGTTACTCTCTCCTATTTCCAAAAAGACGGATTGGATGGAACAATGATAAACAACATAAACGACGATTCATTCTCCGAAATAACGTTACGATGTCACTTCTACTGTTCTTTTCTTACATATAGAAGTGGCTTTCGAGCAATTTACGGCTTAGGAATTTTTTTTCAGTGATATTTAATGAATACTTATCTGGATTTTGAAAGACATCGTTTATAGCTGGTCAGAATCAAACATTTTCAGCAATGAGTTGAATAGCACAATGAACTTGCGGTGACAGAAAATTAGGGTGTATTGCATTATGTCTAAGTTATATAAATTCCGATAAATCAAAGGCTGAGCATCTGGCGGAACAGAGGGAAAGAGAGAAAAGTAGGAGAGATCAGGAATAGGACGCTCGGAGAGAAAGAGACAAAACGAGGAGACCTCATGAATCGGATGATTATGTGAATACAAACGGAATGAAGGAAGTTTCGCGTAAGTTTCACCATGGATTACCGAGATATATGTTTTTTTCGGATATCTTTATAAATAGCTAAACCAGTGTATAATGGGGGAAATGCTTTGAAAGTAAGGTACCACTGAAATGTGAATACAAACAGAATAACACAAGTTTCGCGTAAATCGGACCACAGATTGCCGAAATACGTGGGGTTTTTTAGGTGCCTTGAACTATTGGTGACCCAACGAGTTACGGGTAGTCTAGTAGTTAACTAAATATTACGTGGCATATATAATTCGTTTACCATTAATATTAGGAATACTAGAAGACATCGTACTTATACATCTTATGTTTACTAGCATAATTTGATGTTTCATAAGGACTTTTCAATAATATGCAAAGGAATAAATAAAACTTTAATTTATCTGAAAATTTTGTAGTTGCTTAAATAATGTTTACAACCAATCCTGAATACCCGTTTTAATCTTGAATTTCGAATCGCCTATTTTCCTTCAGTAACTAAATTTAAATACTATTGTGTTAGTAGGACAATATCATAAATCCGTCACGAATATATATTTAGAGTTTATTTCAAACAATAAACTTCAATATTGCAAAGAATGTTGACGTTTACTTTCATATTCTTTGCATGTAAGAAAAATATATAGCAGATTACAGGGTAAACTTTTGAAATCTGTTTTCATTCAAAAGAAACTATGAAATCTAAGATTGTTATGACTGTCACATAAATAGATTTTTATGTAAAACGTGACTTTTTTTACAGTAGAAAATTCAAGGTACGTACTTGATGCAAAGAAAATAACATTATTGTTGCCTCTTTCGAAACTAGCTATTGATACAATTCATGATTTTAATATATTTACATTTTATGCATTTGCATTGAAAGTCAAATAGTCAAACTTATTATTTTTATCAGAATATTCTTATGTTATATATACATCATACAAGTTTTCTGGTGCTATTTTATTCTTACACACGCACATACATGTATGTATGTATAGGAATAACATGTTTACATTTTTATTTCACCTAGAGCAAAGCTTTGAAATATTAAAATTATTTTAGTTCGTCTGATTTTATGCTGTGTTGTGCGTAAAAAATGTACATGCTTATACTTATGTGTGTGTGCGTGTAGATAGAAAAGCGCATATATATATATATATATATATATATATATATATATATAT
>NC_068982.1:1606851-1607671 GCF_001194135.2 Octopus bimaculoides | reverse complement strand
TATATATATATGAAAAATAAGAACGAAAATGCTACTTTCTTAAAATTGGATACATTTTAATTTTCCTTTTACGTGTTTCGGTTTTTGAAAAACCTTATCAAAAATATGCACTAAAATGGAATACATAAAGAGAAAAGAACTATTTAAAAAAATTAAATTAAAATTAAGATTAACATTCATAGTTTCCTTTCTTTTTTCCTGCAAGAACACATAATAATATCTTTTGGTTCTGGTAGCATGACAAGTTCAACTGGCTGTGACCGCAAATTACTATCTGTTTTTCTAATTTAAATAGTGTGGTCAAGACTTGTTTTCTTAAGAGAGGCTTGTAGCCATCGAATAACTAACAGCAATAATAATAGTCGTGTTGAAGTTGTTCCCCCTGGGGTTTTAATAGATATATATATAAAGCTAATGCGTAAACAAATAACAGTTATTGTGATGTCGGCATTACTTAATAAATATTCAGTGTAAATAATGTTGCTCTTTATATTGTATTTCTTTCTTTCAGAGAGAAATTTATATTTTTCCAAGTCACCTTATTTCTTTCATCTACCAGAAACGTGTAGCAGTATGTCTATTTTAAAATTTGGCATTAAGATAACCAGAACTGTCCCATAAATTTTGCAAACAATGGATTGCAAGAAGTCCAAGCTGAAGAACAAATGGACATTTTCTCTTTTGCCAGAATGATCAATTTAAATGAAACGTTCAATTGTCTACAATCTAAAATTACAACATTGCATTTTTAACTGCAAGAAAGTTTTCAATAATGGAACGTGGAATGCATTATATTTATTATCAATATATTATGATAAAT
>NC_068982.1:1605113-1606703 GCF_001194135.2 Octopus bimaculoides | reverse complement strand
ATATATATATATATATATATATATATATATATATACATATATACAGTTATGCTACTCAACGCTGACATGCAATATTTTTGAGTTTACACAATTTGTAGGCTAATTTATCAATATCTGCATTGCATAATTATTGTTACGCACTGCCTACCCACCACTGACATGCTGTGCATATTATATGTAAACAATGCAATGAATAGGAATGCGGATTACAAACATGTTGCCTAATGAGAGAACGTTTGACAGCTCTAACGTGGATTCCACTAATCGTCAAAATTTAAAAACTCTCTTATAATTGAGGGAACGAAATTTTCCCAGCGGGGTGCACACCCAGCTTCAAAATTGTTGATAATCAAAGTTGATTTTTTTACAATCTTAATATCAGAACAAGCACGTTCGTTTTAGTGATGAAGTTTTTCAAGGGGATACTCAAAGCGTTTTCGTGCCCCCTGCATAATTTTAGGATGGGGACTTGCACCGCATGTACCCGCTCCTTCCCGGCCTATGAAATGTCTTGTTCATTATCTCAACATTTTTTCGCAATGTGCGAATGCAAAATCAGATAGCTTTATTTTTTTCGATACTCTATACCATAAGGTTCTGCCTAAAATATTTTGATTGCAGAAACTTTAGAAGTGATCTCTCGGTTCGCTTCAAATATGAAATTATAGAAAAACAAAAATTACAAACTACTGAATAGTACAGGATAATTTGTTTTTAGCTAAATGTATCTTGAAAACATTTTGTTAGCTGCTCAAATATTTTCAGTGGTATTGATTCTCGCATAAATTTACCAAAAGTGCAAAATATATTATCCATCTTCGTAGACTGTGTTTGATAGGACAATTCTATGAGAGAAAATATTATAAGATGTAGAAGTCAGCATAAATTTCTAAGGACTACTTCTTAGCAAAAGTGATGGAATACTTGAAAAATCAATGTTATTCAACATGGAGTAGACAAATAATGCTTTCGGTATAAATTCTGTTTCCTATGTCTCATCTTACACAAGTAATTGTTTCAGGGATTTGTTCGATTTCAACTTCTGTTCATATTTCCTTTAGAAATGTTCTAATCTATACAAAAAGATGAGCAAATAATAACAAATACATATTTTGATCGATATATTTCATTGTTTAACTACAAACACTGACTTATTTCACTGCTGATTCCAAGATTAGATTACCAATGTGGTTCAAAAGAAATGGAGTACTTTGGATATTTTATATTTATGATGTTTATCATGTCCTTTGGTTTACATTGGGACACCAAAAGCAAGTGAATATAGAAAAAGATTTTGATACTGGCTCTATTCAATGAAAAATATATTTATCTTCAACACACTTCAATAAGTATATCTCATTACATATACATATATATGTATACTGACACACATACACCGTGGCACGCACACTAATACAAGGAAGATTCATATATATATATATGTAAGCGCATACATATTTATAACTATATCTCTGTCAATGCATGCGTGTGAGAGAGAAATTATATACACGTATATATAAATATATATGTATATATATGTGTGTATATGTATATATATATATATATATATATATATATATATATATATAT
>NC_068982.1:1600803-1602968 GCF_001194135.2 Octopus bimaculoides | reverse complement strand
TATATATATATATATATATGGAGGTCAACTTTTATGTTATCTATCGAGCCCCTACCCTATACACACATAGAACTGATACAAAACTCAGATAGATTACGGAGGCCACACATATAAACACATAATAGGAAGTATAGTGATCCTTAACAGAAAACGCAAATGGAATAGTAAAACCTCACCCTACCCCAGAAGGCAGCAAACACGCGCACAAGACACATACATATGCCAAACAGAGAGAGAGAGACACACACACACACAGACACACCGATGCAAACGCATGCGCTGGTATCGATGCTTCATACAGAAAGAGAAGACCAGAAAGAAGAAGAGACGCAAAGATGAAGAGGTATTCACTGAAGAGGTCACTGTATGTGTGACGAGAGAACCGAGAAATAAAAATTAACCAATAATAATAATAATAATGAAGCTAAAGTGAAGATCGAATAAACAGTGCGTGTGTTCATTGGTAAAATGACCGTCCCCAAATATAGCTATGCATATATAAGATAAACGTTGTCGTTGCTTCAAGCATTGTAGTACAGAAGCTGAAAGACAAATGAAATGAGAAACAAGAAAGCTTCTGACAATGCAGAAAGTTTGAAAAGCCTTTATACTTCAGGCACAAAACCATTTCTTCAGAAGAATACAAGGAAATGTATCTTTACATTGATTTTAGCATTTCAGATTGCCGGATGAGCAATGACAATGTTCTAGTCCGGTGATTGTGCTAGTAGAAGCAGCTCCATAAATGCTGGTGATGTTGGTGCTGTAGAGGTCACATTGGAGGCGGTGGTGCTGGGGATGGTGGAGAAGGACTGAGTGTAGGTTGGCAAAAGTGGTCGTGAAGATGGTTGTCCATGATGGTGAATGTTGTGGTAGTAGTAGTAGTAGTAGTAGTAGTAGTAGTAGTAGTAGTAGTAGTAGTAGTAGTAGTAGACGTTGTAGTAGTAGTAGTAGTAGTAGTAGTAGTAGTAGTAGTAGTAGTAGTAGTAGTTGATGGTGTTGTGTACATCAACGTAGTTGGCGATGGTAATGAGTATCAATCATGGCGGCAGTGGGTGATGGCGTTGGTGAGGTGTACTCTTGCAGTAGTCGTTGGCAGCATGGTTGTTGGCTGTCTACAGCAACCATTCTTCATAGCGGTTGGCACCAGGGTTTTGGCGAAGAAGGTGATGGTAGGTGACAGCGCTAATCATCGTCGCAGTAACGAGGATGTTGGTCATAATTGCAACGATGTATTTATAGGAGCCACCGGCCCGACACCGACCGACTCGGTAAGGCGGTGAGTTGGCAGAATCGCTAGCACGCCGGGTGAAATACTTAGCAGTATTTCGTCTGCCGTTACGTTCTGAGTTCAAATTCCACCGAGGTCGACTTTGCTTTCATCCTTTTAGGGTCGATTCAATAAGTACCAGTTACGCACTGGGGTCGATGTAATCGACTTAATCCCTTTCTTTGTCATTGTTTGTCCCTTCTATGTTTAGCCCCCTGTGGGCAATAAAGAAATAAATATATGTTAACTCGGTGGATTAGTAAGGATTCCTTAATATCGACGTTTCCTGATTCCTCTCCGAGGCCAGCATGGAGGCGTTTATCATTTTGGTGGTGCTGCCTCATTTATTGGTTTGCAGAAAGGAGACTCGTTCGTAGTCAGGTGCCCCTTCAGCCGGATGTGGAGCGGTCAGACCCTACAATCGATGTTGCTGCATTTGAAGAACAGTATCTGACACTTGTTCCTGTTTTATAGGACACTTTCCCACCAGTGTGTGTTCTGTGTATGACCCCTTAGTTGAGAGATGTTTATCAGAGACGGTTCCGAGTGCGCCAGCAGATTGTTGGGGATTACCCTGCAAATGGCCTTACGGGGAACACCTTGCAGATAGGCCATTGCGCCTGAAATATAAAGGTCTTTCAAACTGTCCACACTGTTAGTAGTTGGAAACTTCCCTTACTTCTCATTTCAGAGAGAGAGAAAGAGAGAGAGAGAGAGAGAGAGAGAGAGAGAGAGAGAGAAAGAGAGAAAGTGAGAAGAGACAGAGAGAAAGTGAGAAGAGACAGAGAGAAGTGAGAGATAGATAGATAGATAGATAGATAGATAGATAGATAGATAGATAGATAGATAGAAAGAGAGAGATTGTTAGGTAGGTAGGCAGGCAGGCAGGTAGGGA
>NC_068982.1:1588103-1600673 GCF_001194135.2 Octopus bimaculoides | reverse complement strand
GGTAGATAGACAGATAAAAGTCAGACAAACAGACATACAGACAGACAGACAGACAGACAGACAGATAGATAGATAGATAGATAGATAGAGAGAGAGAGAGAGAGAGAGAGAGAGAGAGAGAGAGAGAGAGACAGATACACCTAAATACATAGGCACATAAACTATGAATATATACGTATGTTTTTGTATGTATGTATATGTTTGTGAGTGAACGTGTGTGAAAATATTCAGCTTCAATACACAGATTTTAATGCGTAAAAATAAAACATTTTGTTATTTAAAAAAACACACTACTTGTAACGTATAAGAAATTGCCCCGCAAACCTGAGCTTCTGGATCGGTTTCATATTGCTGTAACATGGGCGAATGTCTTCTACGATGGATGACGGAAAATAATGTAGAACTTGTTGTATCTACGGCTGTGTCTCTATCTTTCACTTCATATAAAGCCTACATGCACAGGCACAAAGGCGCATGTGTGTGCGAGTGTGTGTGCGTGTGTGTGGATATGTGAGTGAGTGCGTGTGTGTGTGTAAACTGAATTCTTGCTTAAGTAATAGAAAACTATAAATACGTTAATATGTTATTATTTCAATGTAATAGCTGTGACAGGAATGGATTTGCAGGAATGTAAAATTGCCTCAAACGAATATTCTGAGCAGAATATTCGGAAAGTAGAAAAGAAAAACATGAAAAACTATTTCCAAATTTTCACTGGTTTAACTCCACAGCTTTTTCCATAACTTAAGTTGAAATATCATTAACTATATAATTATTCCATAATTAATGCATAATTAACACGTAATGAATTAATTTAGTTGAGTACGATGGATATTCCCTCTGCGTGTGTGCGCGTGTTGAGTGTGAGTGTGTGTGTGTGTGTGTGTGTGTGTGTGTGTGTGTGTGTGTGTGTGTGTGTTTACGTTCATTAATTTCTGCTGCAAGCTTCCTGATGTGAAGTCGTGTGTTGAAACAGATATTGCATTTCCGGATGGTCTTTTTTTTTCTTGCCAAATAAACGCACGCACTGTACATTCCTTCTTCACTCGTTTCTTACCGTTCTTAATCTAACTGATATCCATTGTCCGTAAATCTTTCGTCACACATCTGTGACCTCTTCAGCGATACTTTCAACCTTCATGTGTGTTCTTGTTCTGCTTATTCCATTCTGGACGGCCAGAACGAGGTGCGACTTTGAGGTCAAAATTTCCATTTTTGAACATGGCATACCAATCACGAGCGGTTCTTTCAGCTATGGGACCCTCTCCATACACAGCACAAATGTCGCGAGCAGCTTTTGCGGCCTTAGAGCCTTGATTAAAAGCAAAAAGTAGGAGATGTCGAAAATGCTCGATTTTCTTAACTTGACATTCCATTTTAATGATCTGAAATAAACAAAAATTAACTAAAATTAGCTAGAAAAAAAAAACAGAAAATAGTTTCCCAAATGATTCAAAAAAAGAATTCTTGACAGAATTAGATTCCAAAATTTAAAAAGGCAAAAACTTCAAAAATTTTTTTAAAAAACGGCGGGAACATAGTTGTCAACCCAATACACTCGTATAAGTACGGATGCATACTCGGAGGTATATGGACATATACATGTGCATATATACATATATGTACCCTCATATCTACCACTCCTTCCTACTTCTCCCAAACACACGTCCGATTCCTTGTCCACCACGCGGTCGATTTCCTCTTCACGACGCGGTCAATTTCTTGTTCACCATGCGCTATTTTCTAACTAATTGTTGTCGCTGAAGTACCGAGATAAAACTGCTATACTGCGTCACCTTTCTCCACCAGTCGCCGGTTAACGACCAGTAATAAACATTAACTATCTTCAATGGAACTCTCATTCGGACACCAATGGCCGGAGACTAGCCACTCGCTTGAAACTCAGAGTATCAAGGAGTATGTATCAAATATATGTGTATATGTGCGTGTGTATATATATATATATGTGTATATATATATATATATATATATATATATATATATATATACAGATCCTGTTCTCTGTGTGGGGGTGAGGGTGTATGTGTGTAAAAGATTATAACGGCCGTATTTGTCAACTGATTTTCTCCAAACTGGGAACATGCACTATTTATGTTCCAGAGATGGTTTTAGACTTTAAACATTTTTTTCACATAATGAGTAACGGACCCCTGAGTGTGGGTAGAAAACACCCGTTCCTAGGTTACATGGAAAAGGGAGGTAACTCTTTGCGAAGTAACTTTCAGAAATTGATTTTCTCCCTTACGTCCATTGGTCAAAAATTATCACAATTTCATCTAATATATAAAATAGAGATGTGTGTGTGCTTTCGCTTTCCATACTTGTGATGCGTGAATAATTTGACGTCGGACACTTGTTAGGCTCTTCGTTTGATTTTTCATTACAAATAAAAAATATTGGTTTTTATATTAGACTCACGTCTTTGAAAGTTTTAAAAAATATTTACTTCCTGTTTGCTAGGGTCGGTGCAAACAATAGCGTCTGAAATATGACAGTGAAAACAAAAGAGAGTGAGTGAGATATATAGAGGAAGAAGGAGAGAGAGAGAGAAAGCTATCTAATCAGATAAGAGAGATAGAGACGGATAGAGTGAACGAACACTAAGCATCGGCACAAACAGGTTGCAATCTTAAAAGCTTTCCTACTCAACACACTGCTTTAGCAGTGAGAGTAAAAACTTCTATCGCACAAGAAAGTGGTGCGACTAGTTCTTTTACCAAGGCAAACTGAAATGGATCCTGTACTTCCCATGAACTGATTTAGTTATCACCCAACTTTCTCGTCTAATGGCAAGAACGATTCCAATACTAACTGACCTTTGTGCTGCGCATGTCCGATGGGATGACTCCAGTATCAGAATACAGGGATGAGCTCGTCTTTTATTCAAAAACGTTTACACTGCAGAAAGATTACAGATTATCACTTCCACGTGAGACTAGAATTTTACAATCAGTTAACAAGACATGAGAAGGGGCTGAGGCGTGCTGATGAAGAAAGTAAAGTCCACTGAACAGCAGCAACAGGAAGACACTTGCAGATAATCATTTTAAGTGTATTTATCGAAGCCGGGACCGTCACTCGCATGGCGATTTCCGCTTTCATAACAGACACGTGTGCCAATATGACTGAAGCAAGACTTTCCAGGCAGAGAACCACGGTTTTACATAAGTAATGTATGCTTACATCACACTACACATACATACACAAACACACTCATTAACACACGTATGTGTGTATGTGTATGTGAGCAGTCATATATGATATGATATATATATATATATATATATACATAAAACATAAGGAAAACATAACAATATTCTCTTCGCAAAAACTGATAAAATCATTAATCATTCCGCCAAAAATCAGATATAATTAATCAAAGTGTTAGAAACGATATATTTGGAGAGAATAACAAACAAAAATTATGCATAGAAACGTGCGTGCGGTCACTCACATACTATGTATACGTCTGTGGAATTTTCTATACACCTGAACGAGGATTGTAGATGAGAAAATGTAGCCATCAAGACTGATAATTATCTTCTTTTCAATTTTGACCGCGCAGAAGAAATGTAATTTTTAATATATTATTTTGAATGTGGTGATAACTAAACTACCAGTCTAGTGCTTCCTGGAACTAAGTTCGAAGCTCACCGGCCATCTTGAAGTGATGACATAAACACTAAAGACAGCTGAATTAATTGACAGCAGCACTATTCTTATAATCAAATGTAACCGGGATATATTTCAGAATTCGTTATGCTAAAAGTTGGAAGGAACTTCCGATCGGACTGGAATACTCGTTACGTCACATCCCACCGTTACTGTATTGATAGCTAACAATCCAAGAAAAGAGGCTGTACATTGTCGTTTCATCTCCAAGAAATGACAGTCATGTATCTCAAAACGTCCAATCTTCTGTCGATAAAAGGACAAGCATGATGGATGATATAAAATATATCGATGAAATATATCTAATCAGACTAGCCATTACGAGAATTTCTTTACTCCGTAACCTGCTTGACCACAACTAATGGCCCAAAGTAATTCATCTAGCTGGAATTTCATTAAAATACTGATGGGGTATTTATAGGAAATAAATCAAAACAGTTAATACCAAATAAAATTCTAGCATGGATTCATTTTTTTGTGTCATAGTTATATGCAATATTACTCTCTATACGAAATGTATTGCCGACATCTGGAAATTCTGTAGTGAAATGTAACAATTCCACATACATGCTGAAAAGATATATACCAAAATAAATTAGAGTCGTTGTGTTGAAATGCTTCTGTATGAAAAAATTATCATCGGTTTCTCACAAACGGGCTATGCCACATGATGTGAATTCTGTCGATTGCGTTTTTTAAGTTTACCATGCCTTCAGTTCTGTCTGGAATTGCTTTTTTTTGTTTATTATTCATGTTTCTTTCAGCCTTTTTCAATCTGGAGTTTTAGTAAATATCCTGTTTTGAGGATAAGAGGATTTAAGCTCGTCTAATTTGGTTATATACGTTTCCTCTAAACCCATGTTATATTTAAATATTTTTGTGGTTCAGATTCATTATGAACGGGTTTTATTGGTAATTTCTGGGAGGAATCATTCCGGAATCTCTCCTTGTTTTCATATATTTCCGCTTACATTTTTAATCTTTAATATGCTTCAAAATGGGAATTTTTCGGATTGTGAAGTTTTGTTTCTGAATATGAGTGAAATTAAATTTCATTGAACATATTATTCGTTGCAGATTAGAATTGTTGTTTCAGGTTTTGTTTCAAGTTTTTTTCCGGATTCCAGCGCATAACAATTTCTATGCTTTAAAATAATCGATTCACAGTTTAATTCATTGTCGCTTGCTGAGTTATTTCCTCAGTTATTACCTTGATATAGTCACATTTTAGTCAATTTTCTAGTTATTAATCAAACTACTTCATTAGTCATTCAGGTTATCCGTCAAAATGTCCCATTATTGAGGCAAGACACACGAACTAAAAGAGTATTCAGAAAACACAAAATGATCAAAAGCAGAAGACAAACTTGCAAACGTCAAATTATACACTAAAAGTATAAATCGATTGATCATAAAGGGTTCAGTGGAGCCTCTTACAATCTTGTTGCAACCCCAGCTTATTGACATATATCAGAATATAACTTTAATGTTAAAAGTCAGATTAAGCTATTAAATTAAGAGTTCGAATTATAAACGAAACTTATCTGGCGATTTTAATCCTCACCTGATTTCTGTAAACTAACAGTTTTCTCACATTATATTTGTTCTGACAACACCATCGACTAAATACGGACAAAGGAACGAAAGATGTTTTGTAAAAAATCTCATCCGGAATAATGTATGACAACAGATCGAAGAGGAAGATTGTGGATATCTTTTTTCGGATTCGAAACCATTAATTTGTTAAATTAAGTGTATAATATTCGGTTCCAGAAAACCACTTATTGTAAGTAATCAATTAACCACTGGAATCCCACAAAAGATTTCAAAGATGCTATTCAAGAACTGTCATGAGACTATCAGGTCATCCCATAAGTTGTGTCCGATTTTACCTTTTTTAAAATTGAATGAAATTTAATGGTATTTTAGAATGTCTAATGGAATTTAAAATTATTTTTATGCATTTGTGTACATTGAAACTAATTAAGCATTATTTTACAGAATAATAGAATTAAAATTTCTTTTATTAAAACCCTTTCTAACATGAAAGTATCCAAAAAGAATTTCAGGCACATAATGCTTTATGGGTACAAAAAGGAAAAACTCTGCAGCCGAAGCGACTCGAAACATACACTCAGTTTATGGGAAAGAATACTTGAATGAAAGAACTTGTAGAAAATGGTTTACAAAATTCAGAAATGAAGATTTCAGCCTTGAAGATGAAATCGAACAGGACGTCCAGTTGAGTTTGATGATAAGCTCCTTGAGGTATTACTTGAAGAAAATCCTGCATTATCAGTTGAAGAATTGATAATAAAGCTTAGTTCAAGATTAGTTCATCGTCATCTTCAACAACTTCTAAAGGTTCCTAAACTTGGAAAATGGGTGCCTCATGATTTGTCTGAAAGCAACCGCATATCCCGAGTTGACATATGCTCTTCTCTCCATTCTCGCGAACTCATTTCACCGTTTTTGGAGAGACTTGTGACTGGTGATGGAAAATGGATCTTCTATTGAAATGTTAAACGTCGCAAAACAGTGGCTTGGTAAAAGAGGAAAAGCTCAACCACAACCGAGAAGGTAACTTCATGGAAAAAAGTTTCTTTTCTCTATCTGGTGGAATTGCAAAGGAGTAATTCACTTTGAATTGTTACCACCTAATGCAACAATCAATGTTCAAGTCTACTGTCAGCAATTAGAGCATTTGAACCAAGCTTTGAAGAAAAAATACCCGCTTTAATGAATCGAAAAGGAGTGGTGTTTCATCAGGACAATGCGCGACGCCAAACTGCAAAGATCACATCACAGAAGATCGAAGAGCTTCGTTGGGAAAAAAATTCCTCAACCACCTTATTCTCCCGACCTTGCTCCTTCGGATTACCATTTGTTTCGTAGTTTTACATTGATGGGATTAAAAAGCTTGTAAATAGATGGAAGGAAGTTATAGATAATCAGGGAAAGTACATTGATGATTAAATTTCAATTAACTATAACATTTGATCACTTGTTTTCTTTATTCAAAATTCGGATAGAACTTATGGGATGACCTGATATAAAACTGCTTAAGTTAATGTGCATTTAATTTCTTAAAGATTTACCAATAACATTTCCATAATATTTCAATAAATTCTCTTCGAGGATTTTCAAATTTCAAATTATTAATGATATAAAAAATAGATTTTATAAAACGCACATTAAGGAATACATTGTTGAACATCAGAAGAAGTCAACGGATGTGGAAAAAGAGGATCCTCATGAGCTACGCAGAGGACTTCTTTTGCCTGTCCTCTCGTTCGAGTGAAAAACAGATGGTAGGCTTAAACAAGTTAATCCAAAAGCAATCTGTAGCGTTTGTGCCCGGCTTAACACAAACCTTTATTGCATAGAGAGCTTAAGAGTTATATTTTTGTCCTGAAATCATTCTACAAATTAGTCACCTGAGACAATTAGTGTTTAGTAGAGTGTGTTCAGAGCTGTTGCAGTCGATTCCTTCAATATGGAATAATAAATATTAGAAGGTTAGCTCAGTGGATGTATAGTAATGTTATACGAAAATGAAAATAATCTAGGGCGGTTATAACTGCCTCTCTTAAAAAAAAGCGTAAATTTTTCTGGAATGCATCTCGTATGTGTGTGTGTGTGTGTGTGTGAACAGATGCATGTGTTTGGAAGAGGGTGATATGTGTGTAGGCTTAGTATCGAATAAATTTAATCTCAGTCGAAAAGCTAATCCAGTTGTAAATACTAATGTGTATTTTTATTCAAATTTTTATTGATGTTGCTTTGCCTTAAATCTGCTGTAATCGAACAGATCTATGAGGAAAAGCGATTCCTTCAAACTCCATTCTTCGCGTTTATATGGTTACATTATAAAAGGTATTTTTTTCCGTAAGAACCTCCGTTACTGGTTGAAGCATATTTCGTTGTTATTTCTTGGAAGTCGAGCGTTAAGTAGAGCCTCCATCACGAATGCGCCAAGTCTTTCTTTTGAAAACGTTGCTTTCGCTTAGTTATAACAGTGATGGTTAAAACAAATAAAGCATTAAAGAACATGTATAAAACAATGGCGTCACATTGATACTAACACTGGCTATTGTGGCCTTCACAATAATATAACAGACACAATGCCTATGTTATAAAAATACAATCAGAAACATTATATATTATTTTCAATGTAATTCAGCATATTTCATTTACCTGCATTTAGAATTTAACTCTCCGTTTTCTACCTGTCTCACATCTTTTGTTTCCTTTCCCAAATATGAATTGTAACGTCATTTTCCTTTTCTATTTACAATGTTTGCTTTAAAGGAAGCGATGCCACCTAGCATAATTACATATGTATTTCATTCTGAATATGATATGCGCACAGACAAAATTTCATAATCAATATTGAAGAAATAGTACGTCTCAGTGAAGACTCAATTATCGTTTATAATTGCTTGGAAATTAATACAAAGAAAAGAAAAACATAAACACATACACGCGTGTACATGTACACACACACACACACATGCGCATATATATAAATACACACAAACATACATATTCATATACATATATATATGTATATATATATATATGTTCATACATGTATGTATGTATGTATGTATGTATGTATGTGGAATACAATAGAGTTTAGTTAATATGTACATTATCTCCTTGCTATTCAAATATTTACAGATAGTTAGTCGAATATATTGTATTCCTTTTAGAAATACACAGTTCTTTATTACGAATTAACTATGTTACCATAAATTAATTTTCCCACATCTACAAGATGATGTTTATTAGTTAAATTAGATGTTTACACATATACAATAACTTAGTTCTAGTGTAAATGATGCGACTATCGTCCGCACCAATCGATGTTTATAACAATAGAACTTAGACTGCCAAAAAAAAAAAGAGAATAAAATATGCATTACATTACCACATCTTTTTTAATTTCTCAACTTCATATACTTTTCTTTGAGCTGCCTCAATATCATATACCTAACGTTTTAAGTTCTCAATGTTTTATTTCTATACTTTTGATAGTGAAAAGAGAATTATTTTGAAAGAACATATCTTGAACAGAAGGCGTTCCATTGTAATTTTTTCCACCTTGCGGCCACTTATATTTAGTATTTAGTCCTTCTCTATAATCTTCATTCGTACTTATAAAGGTTTCTTTTCCCCTTACTTTTTAATCGTTTGACAACGCTCCGATTCTCTTACTAATCTCATTGGAGACTAATCTTTCAATGCATTCTCTCATCTTGAACACAGAGTCATTTTTCATTGTTGTTTAGCAAAATGTTTTTCATTTAATTGGATTCTTCTATATACAATGTTTGAAGCTATTAATACCATCATAAAATTAGAGATGTCCTCTTTTCAAGCTATGTAAAAAAAATATTTAACGTCCTCTTGCATCTAACATTAATATCAAAGTAGCGCGACCTCTTACATTTTGCAATCGAATTTTTACAATGTAAAAAAAAATATCTATTATTAAATATTGCAAATAGACTAGAATAAAAATTTACGATAAAAGGTGATGTTAGAATTTTCAATTGGAAAAGGAAATTAGAAGTAAAGAATTCGACAGTTCTGTCACAGGACACCGATTAGATCATTACAGGAATTACTGTTACGGTAATGATAAATGCAATATTTGAAAGAAACATTTTTTTAAGTGTTCGATATTTTTCATATGATGTGTAGATAATTACTGTGATCGGAAAATGTCTTTATTGATTGACTGAACTGTTCGTGATTATGTAATGAAATCTAAACCTAGGTGAGTCATATAGGTTGACTAAGTTTTTTTAAAAATTAATACTGCAAATATAATTCTTTGGCTAATACACTTAATTTTCAAATAATCTACTTTAGTAGATTTGTTTTGCATCCAGAGTCTTAATATAGATCGTTAACATGTAAAGAAAGAGTGATTGTCCGACACCTTATGAAATCAGTAATATTTGGTCGTTAATGTACAAGCCAAATGTACAATATTTTTACTGACATCACTTCTGTAACACGAAGGAAAAGTTTGAGACTTTGACGGTGGTGTTAACATCGAGTTGTTCGGTGAACATTTGCCAGAAACTGTCAAAGAACAGAGGGTGGGGGTCCTCTTTCTGTAATGTCTTTTGCGTCTTCCCGAGACGTAACATAATAATATTTAATACAGTATTCTTTGACCTAGATGAAAGTGTGAATGGCAGTGATTACGAATGCAACATATCAGCGCTGACTGGAACTTCTTTATTGACAATTCTCGGTACTTTATATTACTTTATAACAACATTAAATAAATATTCATAGTCTAAAGTATCAGACACTGACTATCAAGTAGTACATTATACAATTTTTGTAATATACTTTATGGATAATAGCGTTATATTCATTCATATTCATATACCTCTATGTTAGATACCATAAAGTATATTAGATCTGATGATATTAATGTGAATCTTGGTAGTAATATACAGTTTATTATACAAAGCAGGTTTCATATTTCTTATATAATTGTTTTAGAAATATTTGAAACATTTTATCTTGTTCAACTCTTAAAAGCTACTGTATAAATAATTTTGAATTCTTCACATTAAATTGCAATAATTTATAACTTAACTCTTTGCTAATTTCAGGAAAATTTCGGCTTGGAACAGTTTATTGCTGAACATGTTGAGTTGCGTAAGGAATGAGGCAATTGATACGAGATTAGATTATCAGGCTAAATTTCGTATGGAATTTATTATCAATTCTTTTTGTTTCTGAACACTTGATCAGTTTTAACTAGAACACTTTAATAAACATGTAATTCAAAGACTTGCCTTGGTTTGGTACTAGAAAACTAGAAAATCTGGGAAGAGGAAAAAGGCCAAGAAACGACAAAATGTTTCTTACCTCTGCCTTAGCGAAGGCGGAGGTATTCTTTTCAATCGTGTTTGTTTGCTTGCTTGTTTGTCTGGATGGATTCGGATGAAACTTTCAGGGATGTTTGGTCTCGTGACTGGCACGAAGTGATTATATTTTGAGATCGATTCGGTATCGGACAAGAATTCTGGATTATTTTTTCCTGTTTTTTTTTTTTTTTTTACTTAATTTTTGAGAGCGGTCGGGTTTATTTTTAGTAATTTCGTTTGTGAGAGCAGTCGAGTTTATTTAAGATATTTTCATTTTAAAAATCCTCTCTGGCAAATCGTTGAGAGGACGTTGGCCTTGACGGAGGTTTGCGCTCTTTCTGTGCTCTTGCTTGATATGCTATTCTATTTTCTAATGCTATGTTGTCAAAGTTTTGAGGTTGGCGTAGATGGAATTGCGGATCCATTTACATTTACATTTATACGAATGATATATGTATTCTTCAGCTAGGAAAACTGTTTTTATTCTTCGAGCAGTCACTACGATCTTGAGTGTGTACCACTATTAATTTTGTATAGAGCTTCGTAGAATGAATTTCTTGATCTCCTGTGGTTGGTAATAATTGTTACACACGTTAAGCTGGATGCGTGTGATGCGTGTTGATGTCACAATATGGCGGTATTTATCAAGTTCACAAATGGAAGAATACACTAACGACATTATATGTGCTGGGATCTATAGAATTATCTATTTATTAGAACTATATATATGCAGCTCATTAGAATGAATGCTTCGTATATGGACCTCATATTAAACAGATATACACTTTGGAGTCAATATAATTTTCCTTTTGAGTTGGAATTACTTATTTGGATAATCTATATTTCCTTGCTCGAAAAACGCCTAGTTTTAGAAAAATGTGCAGTTCAATAATTTTGGTTATATTATTTAGATTATTACATTCTTGCATGATGTAAATATCTTCATTAGATATTAATTTAAAGAATGGAATCATATCGCAGATATATTTGTGCCATTTTATTATTGGACATCAAACAAAACACAGTTTCAATATTTGTGTCTGTCTTGCTGAATGTGTTAGAAAACGGGTGTGTGTATATGGATGCGTGTGTGTATGTGTCTGTTTGTGTATGTGTGTGTGTAAGTCATTGACTGCTGATAACCCGAATCTATCACATTGGCTCCAAAAACTTAACGCCAACAAACACATGTACGCACAATAGACTTGTTAAATATATATTCACCAAAACATGTCTGAAACGAAGAAACAAGATATCGAGTGGCAATATGCGTCGCAGACTCAGTAATGCGGGAGCACCATGGTCTGAAGCGCAAACAAATGATCCCCGAAATGTCCAGTGCCATTCCCTACCAACCTTGTTTTATATCAAAGTGACCTTCTCCTAGGGACATGCTTTAACAAAAGCGAAGGGTTACCTCTCTCCCCGTGCTATGACTAGATACCAGTTGAACCCACACTAGGTTCATCTGTCCTTTAAAAAGCTCTTGGTTTTACTCCTACTGAGTTTTTAAAAACCCTTCTCATCAATCAATCGTCGTGGGGGTGCCGGCTTAGTTGTTGATGATCCAAACATGCAACAAGCTGAACTGGATTCTCTGTTTCCAGCAGCACACACACGCACACACACACACACATAAATATACTTATACAGTGTGCGATGTGTAAATTGTCGCTATATTATTTTTTTAATTTCGCGCATGCGTCTTGTTTGTTTTCGATTTTGTCGACTACACAGTATGGTAGGCTCAGTTGCGTACCACCTGTGAGAAACACAGCACCATGACGTAATTCACCCTGCCAGAAAATTGGAAACGATATGCTTGGCATTCCCGCAGTCAGCTCCAATACGAACATATATTTCATAGTGTTTCGGTGTCAATCTGAGGACAGTGCAATCTGAAGACATGTACCGAGAGTGATAAAAATCAAAACATCCAGTCAACATCATAGTGTTTGGAGTGATCACTAGTGATGGC
>NC_068982.1:1587289-1588093 GCF_001194135.2 Octopus bimaculoides | reverse complement strand
GACATGTACCGAGAGTGATAAAAATCAAAACATCCAGTCAACATCATAGTGTTTGGAGTGATCACTAGTGATGGCGACGTTATGCCTCCATTCATCTTCTCACACAACCTCAGACTAAATACGGAGGCCTACATCAAGTGCCTGGAAGATGTAATGCTGCCCTCGGTCAAGAGACTGGCTGCTGGAAGACCCTGTGTCTGGCAACAGGACTCTGCACCATGCCACACAAGCAGGAGAACCCAGTCATGGTTGTCAGAAAATTTCTGTGACCACATAACCTCTAACATCTGGCCACATAACTCCCTAGACTGCAACCCCCTTAATTATTATGTGTGGGGTATAATTGAGCGAAATACCAACATAACTCTTTGTAACACCAAAGATTAACTGAAGGCAAGGATTATGGCAACATTCACCAACAAGGAAACCGTCCAGACGAGTAGCAGGAGATTCCGAAGTCGTCTTGAGGTCGTGATTGAAGCCAATGGTGATTTTTTTGAATACAGTTACTCTTCATTATTTTAAGATAATTTTTTATGTAATTTTGTTAAGATGATATATCAGTGTTATTTTCATTTTTACGTAATTCAGACGACAGTTTATTCACCGCACCCTATATGTGCATGCATATAATTCATATATACCTATAAGTTTATCAATATACATGTGTTATTATGCATGTAAGAATGAATATATTTATTTGTTCATTCCAAAGCTTTCTGAGTAGTTTACGAGTTAATCTTGGATCGTAAAGCACAGTTCTTCATGTTTTTTTTATATATATTTTGTTTTGAATTTGTATAA
>NC_068982.1:1580248-1587133 GCF_001194135.2 Octopus bimaculoides | reverse complement strand
TATATATATATATATATATATATATATGCTGATTCCTGGGAGGATCTCCTGTATGTGCGTATTGATATAAAATGCTATGCGTTTATTTTATGCCATCCATAATTGTAAATAGATGGGTTATAACTAAACCGATATTTGAATATATATATAAGTAGTGAAGTTTGCACTACTTGACAGATATCCATTTCATATTTACTAAAGTCTAAAAAAACATTGCTCTCTTGGAATATGGATATGCAAATTTGCATTTCCTGTACTTTTCCCTCGCAACGCTGCTGAGTGCATATTTTAAGGAAAATATTTATTTCCATCAGTGTTAAGCTTTCAAATACACTGAAATGACTACGCATATAATTTTTCTCTGTTGTCAAAATATAGAAGTGGGTGATCTTAATTATGTTGGATATAGCAGAGTAATTTAGAGAACTTGTAGGCCAGGTCAATATAATGAAGAATTCCATATATGTAAATATGATCTTTTATTCGTGTATTTTACTGTGAGTCTAACACCTTAAGGGACAAAATACGTGTCTAGTACTTTTAAGCTAGGTGCGGTAATTGTCTTTCTTCCGAAAAGCACACATGATGTTCCGAAATAAAAAAAATAAATAAATAAAATCAGAAAGGTGAAAACAGTCAACAGCCATCAAAATAAAAACTAATTATTCTTCTGTTTTCTTTATCGCATCCTAATTGTTATAAATATCTCTTAACATGCCACAGAATAATTAATCCAATCAAAACGATCAAGTCACAGAATAAATTAAACCGCACCCCCACCTTTATAACTTGTTACTGGTCTTTTAACAAATCGATAATTGTGCTTTGCTCTGTTGCTCTGTGTCAAAATCCGATTCACGTAAGATGAACTCGCAGTAATTATATCCTTAGATTAAACAAACAGTATCTTGGCGATAGTGTTGCGATTGGGTATCATGCATTTGTTCATTAGCGTCTTTGCTGAAGCCACAGCTAACAGAACAGAAACACTAAGCGTCACCGTTGAAACAGATGTCATGCTATCTAACAGTTAATATTAATATATTCAGCAGGAATCTATTTGGCCCCGATCACTTTTACTTCATTGATTCAACAGGGAGCTTTGTCATACATAATTTTCTCTGTAATATGCTCTAATTAATGCCCATCAGATTCCCGCAAAGGGCTCTACAGCAATTAAACTTTGGAAAATAGTGGGAGTCACTATATTCTGAAATAGGAGTAATGTTATTGCCATACATAAAGTTCCTAATTGGTGTTTATTCGAAATAACGTTCTGCATAAAATTAAAAACTGCATTAGGTATTAACAATTCGCATTAAATTTCGTGTTACCATTATTATTGTTGTTGTTGTTATAAAGGCGGTGAGCTGGCAGAATCGTTAGCACGCCGGGAAAATGCTTAGCGGTATTTCGCCTGTCACTACGTTCTGAGTTCAAATTCCACCGAGGTCGACTTTGCCTTTCATCCTTGCGGAGCCGATTAAATAAGTACCAGCAATCGATGTAATCGACTTAATCCCCTTCCCCCAAATTTGAGGCCTTGTGCTTGCCGTAGAAGGAATTATTATTGTTGTTGTTGTTGTCGTTGTTTTCTCAGCACATTCGATCTCGTTTGTTCTGGTTGCTTTTGTGAGAGCGGACAGCAGCCTATTGTCAGAGGTCTCACAGGGTCTCCTTCGGCCCATCATAAAGCTTTGATACTTGGTTGTTTATTATCGTGAGAGGCATTCAATATTCAAGTACAAATCCCAAAATATGACAGCTATATTCCTCATCTTAGTCCATTTAGTTCTAGCAGCCATATAATGACGACCGGGCCTGCGTTGCTCACCCACAGTGCACCTGTAATACCGTCCTCATTTACGCTATTGCATGGGTTAATTCTATCATTCATTACTTTCATGCAGCGGAAAGTTTTGATAAAGTGTCATACCTAGGAATAAATGAAGGCTAAAAACAAACTTATTATTATTATTATTATTATTATTATTATTATTATTATTATTATTATTATTATTATTATTATCATTATTATTATTATTATTATTGCCTTTGCACAGCTTCTATCGTTGGAAACGTATTACAGCGTCAGCTGTTCACTACCAGTAAACTAAGGTAACACCTCTTATTTTTCGAGCACCTTCTGGAGTATTCGAGCGGTTCCAGGCAGTGCTGTTTTCTGCAAGTACTCCGCCCTTATTACAGCCCCTATTTGTTCCACGTACCTCTCAATATTTCTGCTCACTGTTCCCAGGGCTCGGACAATTATTGGTACTACTTCTACCTTTTTCATCGACCACAAACTGCTTAACTTCCCAAGCTAACCTGTCATATCTATCGACTTTTCTTTCTTCCTTTATAGAAATTAGGAGGTACCTCCTTGGTACCTCTGCACTTGCGCTTGCAACCCTTCTGCTCATGTGGCAGGATTCCATTCTTTTACCAAATGTTCGTACATTGACTCTGCGAATTTTCCAGTCAATAACTTCCACATAAGTGGCAAACAGGATATCGGCCTGTTATTGTCTACCGTATTGCCTTTTTCAATGTTTTTCAGGCACACCACTGTCCTACCCATTGTCAACCACACTGCTGTTACTAGATCGGCATTTAATAAGGTGTTGAGTTGCGCAGCTATTCGTGTGCATGACTTTCACCAAATCTTTTGATCCAGTAGCCTTGAAATCCATCTGGTCAAGAGGCCTTCCAGTTGTCCATTGTTTTGCTGATTTCCTTCACTTCCCTAACTGAAATGACTAGTTCTGCTTGTTGTGGACAGACTACTGTTTGTTTCATCTCTTACAACCATTCAGTATCCTTCTTGTGCTCCTTGTCTTTGCTCCAAATGTCACTCCAAAACCTTTGACTTTCGATGTTATCTGGTATCAACTTTTCATCTGCACACTCTCCATTTATTTCTTTGTAGAATCTCTTCTGATCTTCTCTGAATAACCATATTCGTCACCAATGACACTATAGGAACCTAAGTATCTCTACCTTCAATGGAGTTATAATTTGCTGGAAGTTGGAATGAGAGATAATCTCAGTAATCAAGGTTTTTCCAAAACCAACATGACATTGAGAAAATATCGGTTGTGATTGTATGGAAACAAATGTCATCGATGTACTCATGTTCCTGCCTCATTAGACGTCATCAGTACTTGTCCAACTTCATCTTCAGCAGCATGAACACTTGTACATCTAGAAAACAATAATAAAGTACAGTTGTGGATACGGTGATTTGCACAAATAAATGCCAAAGGATTTAAGAGAAAAAGCATAAGTGCCAAATGCATGTATTTGACAAAAGAAGCAAGCAAGGGTATATTAAATGTCACAAAATATAAATTTTTGACGTGTTGAAATGATCTCCACTTCCATGTCTTGTGAAGTAATTGTTTAGAACCAACTCGGAATGGGAAGGAGATATAATCTCATGAATGAAGAATCATGCAGGACAAATAAGATCTCATTCAAGCAAAGACAGTGTGAATGTTTCGAGAGGACGGTAACAAATTCCTGCAATGTGATGTCATAGTAGGTTGCTACTGGAATACATAGTCTAATTTGGGAGTCTTAGACATGAGTTAAATTAATAGCAGCAGCCCACACATGATGCAGCTATGTTCCAAGCTCAGTCCTGTGATGGGAAATCCAGTTTGACCAGAAACTCAAGTGTGAATTTACCTGAACACACCTTCGGTCCAAAAGTGAATCAATTTATTGACTTTGATGCAATAGGTTAATATTCTATTTGTTGTCATTCTACTGTTAAATATTTTCAGGGATTAGGTGTTGGCCGAGATAATTATTTAGTAGGAGTAAAGCCAAAACCTGTTGTTAGGAAAAGATTACAAGGTTAAAAGATTTAAACAAATAAGATGAAGTTTCGAAAATTAGTCGAAAATAAATAAACTCTGACTCCCAGCAATTCTTACATCTTTCTGCGAAGATTAAGCACATTATTCAGCTGATGGTGCAGAGTCAGACGTTAAACAAAGATTCTATGACAATGCTGAGAATATCTTGGGATCAGGATGTACAAACACAATGAAATATGTAACAAACTTATTTCAACTAAACTAAATGTATGTGTGCATATATGTATGTATGTATATATATATAAGTGTACAATTTATAGGAAAGTTCCAGGGGAACAATTATAAGGTAGCTAAATGTTGCTTAAGTGTCCCAAGAAACAATAGTCAGACGTGTGGCATTTGATTCTGGGGATAAGCGAGTCGTATTTAGGAGAGAATAGGAAAAATTGAAAAAGGCGACAAATACTCAAGAGGATATTAAATCATTTATATCTTCATATCATCGACATATGTTTCGATGGATGCATTCAAAATACATCCGACAGGATGAATAATTTGGAGCAATGCATCAATGTCACCAGGGAGGATATAAACAACAGTGCTTAACAAATAGACATTTTAACAGATATAAGAAACCCCACAAAATGTGACGTATATCTATGCATATGTACACACACACACACACACACACACACACACACACACGCAACATATGTATGCGTATAAAGAAAGAGTCTATTAGAGTCTTTAAGATGCCAGATTAGTTCACTAAGTCCCGTGGGATTACGCTTACGATTATATTTGGAGGTAGAGAAGTGGTTCGCCAGACTGGATTTCAAATCCGTAGAAAATAATCCTACATAAAAGATTTCTCTGGTACCAGAAGTAATTTTGCATTGGTACACAGTATTTTAATACGGCAGTTTCCATTTAGGACACACGTTTTATTAGTGCCACAGTTTCAAAGCCTAGTTTCATTGATATTATTATTTAAGGAGAGATTATCGTTAATATTATTGTAATGTTATTAAAGTTATTAGAGTTATTAGGAGAGACATTGTTACCTTTTAGATTACGGCTGTTATGTGATAATATAATTCGTGAGATATTGTTGGTGTTAGAGAAACCTATTCTGCTACGGTGTGTGTTGAAAATTGAGTGGTACCTTGAATTAATGGAGAAGTTCCTTTGTATAAATTGTTGAAATAAGAGGGGAAGGTTACTTTTACTTGTTTTCCGTATATTTTTATTAGGGTTGCCTTTCTTGGGTACATCTCATTGACAAGAGTAAAAAAAACTCGAAATATCGATATTTTTATTAGGGTTGCGTTTTTCTTCGCGAGATTTATTATTAAAAAACTTAGTATTATTTTTAAGGTAGCGTAAAAAGGTTATAGAAGCATAGTTACTTCCCTTTGATTGTTTATTTTGGGGATTACAAAGGTAAGGACTATGGATATTTCGATGAAATTGTGAATTATTTGGATTATCGAGTATGGGAGGAACAATATAAGTACTCTTGTTGTTATTGTGTCTATTACTGTTGATATCGTTATTACTATTGTTGTGGTTATTAGTATAGTTATGGCCAACTTGGTTATAATATTTAATTTGTTTCTTATATAAAGCGGAGTTATAAAAATCAGTGTGACTATTGAAAACGGTTTCGTTGGCGGATAATTTAGATTTTCTAACTGATATGTTTTTAACCAAATTTCTTGTTATATGGCGGTTACTAAAGATACTGATGTATTTCAGGTTAGCTGAAGGTTTATGGCGTGGGAAATACAAGGCCGTATGTAAGTTTAGAGTAAGATCGAGGAAGTTAACCTTATTTCTCTCATCATCGAAGGAAATACTTTGGCCCAAATTACTAAAGAATTTGACTAAATTTCGTTTAAGTTTTTGATTAGAGGTATTTTGTAGATAAAGGAGACAGTCATCATGATACAAACCACCGCGTATATAAGGAAATCGGTCTACTAGTTCAGATAAAATATGAAATCTGACCAAATCCGAAACCTGTGCTGTATCGCTACTTCTCATAGGGATAGTGAAGCAATCGGGTTCATCTTGACGAATCCAAAGTTTGCTATCAAACTGGATGATAGATTTTCTTGCCGCTAGGACAACATCAATTTCACCGCGGGTTAGGCCCTCTTTATTATCTGCGAACCATAGGGCTTTATTAAGGATGATGAGATTGATAGAGGAATAATTGCTACACATATCGAACTGGATAAATTTAATGAATTAGACCATAAATTAAGTTTAAATATTTTCGTTAATGAAAAAATATATTTATCCAGAATATTTTTGTTAAATATACCGATATCGGATCTAGAAGGGCATACAAAACGGAGAATAGAATCAATTCGATATAAATCGAAACCGAAAACATCTGTAAACTTCCAATATTTACGAAGCAGTCGCAGGAATCCATAACATATCCTTATCTTCTTTGTTTTCTATCATATTTGAAATTCATTATACTCTCGATATTGTTTTACATTTATTTATGTGTTGATAAATGGACGTCACAAAATGTCATTCACCTTTCCAGAAAAGACTATTGGACATTATCTGATGGGATGAATCAATAATTTATTAGTTCTATGAGACAGCAGATATAGCATCATATATTTTAGGTCAGGTGGATGATCGAAGTAAGCGAAGACACACGGCTAAGAGCGCTGGAAATACCGGGCGCCCGTCGTGATTTTCGTTTCACCTCTGAATAATGCTGCGCGTTTTCGAATCGAATCATAATATAGTTTCTTAATGTATTCATTAGGTCTAAACTCGAGTGTCTTTTAGATATAAGAGCAACTGTGATGTCATCCATCTTCCAAGTAAACACTGGACGTTTGGTGATTATACTTTGAAAGACATGGCTGTGTGGTATAAAATCTGATTTTCAACCATATGTTTCCAGGTTCAGCGCCACTGAGTGGCACTTTCGGCAAGTTTCTTCTACTATATCCTCGGGCCGACCAACGCCTTGTGAGTGGATTTGATAAAAGGAAACTGAAAGAAGCCCGTCGTATATATATATATATAT
>NC_068982.1:1577703-1580061 GCF_001194135.2 Octopus bimaculoides | reverse complement strand
ATATATATATGTATATATATATATATATATATATGTGTGTGTGTGTGTGATAATTCACAAAAAACAGCAGGCGAAGACAGGTGGTGTAGAAAACAAATAGATGTATTAGTATAACGTTCAGGAATTGGGAAAGTCTTTAACGTTTCGAGCCTATGCTCTTCCACAGAAAGGAATACAGAAGGAAACAAGGAGAGAGAAAAAAAATGTGTGTAGGGCTCAGCGATCTCTCATGGCGTATATATATATAGTCATCTGAAAAGAACGCTTAAGTGTGTCCCATTCTAAATAATTGCAGATCACTTTATCAACTGAAATATCGTCTTATGGAATTTGTGAGGTAATACAAACATTCAATCATTGTCATTTTTTCGAACTCTTTCAATCTCTCTCGTCTGAATGACTTTCATAACGATTTCAGGATCAGATCCTGAAGTGCCCTCCATTACTATGTCATGCACTAGTAGGGAATCACTTTAGGAAATTTTGGTGAAATCAGTGTCATGAACCTTGAACCATGTCTGGCCTGCGATTCTTCTATCAAAATATCTTCCCCACGAGCTACATTCATCTCTTATCTCTGGAATCCTTCTTAGCTTATGCTTACTGAACTCTTTTCGTTTTACTCCCAGGATACATTGCTCTGCTCCACAGTTGTCATTTGTTACACATCCTCCCTACAATTTATCAGTGATATATGTCCCTCAGTATTAAAAGGCTCCTAGTGTTTTGCAGAATGCAAAACATTAGATTTTTCCCTAACCTTCCCCTAACATTCCCCAATCTCATGCAACCATCGTAAACGACACATGCATTGATTCCATGTTCAGAGGCCATGTTTATCTTGTCTCTAACTATCAGAAACTCTAGTGTGCCCCTTTACGCATGAGTGACTCTCAGAGCCACAAAGGATGATCTTTATTATCGCAAAAAGTCTCTCTCAGTGAATGTACATATTCGATAAAGCTAAGTTTTCAAACCAAAGACTATGCTTTCTCTTCAAGCCGGAAATTATTTGAGATCTCAACAAATGCTAACAATCTACGAGACCTGTGTGCGGCCCACACTAGTGTACTGCATCCACATTTAAGACAGTGCTGCTGCTACGAGAACTGTCATCGGAAGTGTATCAAGAGAAGGGTCGCTCAGTTGTTTGACATTATATCACCAGCAGACACCTCCGACCTCATCTATTGGCATGATCTTTGCTTTCTCTGTCTTTTTTCTATCTCTATTGTTATGGCCTCTGTACACTTGTTAATCTTGCACATATTCTAAAACATCCTCGGCCGTCTCGTTTTTCCATCATGTTGCACTAACCACTCTTCCTACTAACTTCTTCCCCAGAACATTAATCCTCTGGAGTGTTCTTTCTGCTAAGGACTTGCAGCTGTTGACGATCATTAATTTAAATAATGAACATTAACGACCCGCAAGCTCAACCGTTGTTGAGGGCTTGCAAATTTCCTTCAGATTCAGAATGGAAAAACAATATATGAGAGCAGATAATGCGATTTCATATACTTACGGGATAATTCAAATAGTCACAATTCCTTAGATATTCTAATACACAATAACATCGTCAGTGGAAGATTAACCTTATTTGAATAAAGGGCAAATAGATATGATGTTCTCACATTTCGCGATTTTTTGATTGGTCTAATTGATTAATCTGAACGAAAAGGTGATGACTTCAGCTTTCGCATGCATAAGTGACTCAAATATATAGCTTCATATGTTATTCAACTAAAATTGCAAACAGCCTATATATAAATAAAGTCGGCAGTAATAGTATCGATTCAGAACTGGAGTGTTTATATTGAATGACGTTTGTCTCTTACACACAAATAGACAATAATATAGGCGCTGATGTTCATATTCCTCAATTCGATACCTTTTTTCTAATCTATCCTAATTGGAATTGCTTCAAATTAATTTGGACGAAATACACTTCATATGACAGGCCCCTCTATAGGCGATTTCAGGTCATTAGATAAGAAAACGACTACAAATTGAGATTACATACGAATGTTGCGTTTATTAGTTTTGTATATTTTGATACGCTGGTCATATTAACTGAAAGTTTATTTTGCAGAATGGTTTAAGAATAATGATGAGAGCCATGGTGACGCCGATCACGTCGGTGATTATGATGATGATGATGATGACAAGGATGCTGATGATGAGGATGTGGAGTGGAGGAAGACGTGTAAGAGCACAATGAGGATATTTTTAACTGTACTGATGCAGCTGATTATGATTGTGTTCTTTGTAATTCTGCAATGATGAAGAAATTGATAATAACAATAACCGTATATGATGATGATGATGATGATGATGATGATGATGATGATGATGATG
>NC_068982.1:1575110-1577693 GCF_001194135.2 Octopus bimaculoides | reverse complement strand
ATGATGATGATGATGATGATGATGATGATGATGATGATGATAACGATGTTTTAACTGGAGATAATGATAATTTGCATGGTGACACTTAAATTAACCTGAAAATTAATAGTCATCATTATCATTAACATCATCGTCATCATCATCATAGGTAAGGCGGCAGGTTGGCAGAATCATTAGCGCGCCGGACGAAGTAGTAATCGGCTATTTTATCAGACTTCACAGTTTGAGTTCAAATTCCGCCACCGCCGTTGATTTTGCTTTTCATGTTTTAGGGTTCGGTTAATCAATTATCACTCGAGCACTGGGGTCGATGTAACTAACTAAGCCCCTCCCCATACTTTCAGGCCTTGTGCTTATAGTACAAATGATATTTCATATTATGATATATAAAAGTTCGTTTTAGAATTTAATGTGACAAACAGCGCAAAGTCGGTTATAAAGACATGCCAAGAGATTTCAATTTGTTGTAATAGTTTCATACAAGCGAAGTAGGTAATATAATCAGAAAGGAAAATGACGTTAATCCTTCTCTAAAATATCTTTTGACGAAACGTAAAGAAACCTAATATATCAGTCACAGATTTGAACAGAAAAATGGCAAACGCTTGACGATTTTAATCATGTCTATTCTAATGGCAGCGTAGAATAGCAGTCAATACGTTAGAATACTTTTACACAAAAAAACAATCCCTAGCGTCCCACTCTGGGCAGTGTACAAGCATGAACAACGGTGTATTGACCATGAAACGATACAATACACCGGAATTTCAATACGTTGCACACAGAAGTGGAATTAAATATTGCAGTACTGTATTCTAACTTTTTGAATCATCTTATGATTGTATAAAATTAATACATAATATTAATATTATATCCATACATGTCTATATTTCTCTCTGGACGTCTACCATTACATCACTTGTGTTTTACTGATCAGTTGTTTCTTCTAAAAGAATCATTGTAGATATATGATAAAAAAATTGTAAAGAAACTTTTAAAGTTAGGGCAAATATATGCCTTACTATAATTCTACAACATTTCAGTTTATAACACGCACATATTCAAAAACTAATTATCTTACAGGAAATCGGCTTTAGAACGTTAACTGCTTCGACCGTGAATAAACAAAATATTTCCACAGAAAGTGACGCTTCTTTATATGTATTCAGTGACACGGAAAACAAAATACATCTTATGGTAGTGTGATTAAACGGGACTACATCCTTCCACTATGCATCGTGAATGAAACTGTGATATACTTTCTTATGCAGAAAAAAATTTGAAGACGATTTTGTAGAGAAAATGCAAAGCACATCCTGTATAAAAGCATGTATGTTCTCTTGTGGTTTCTCACAAAGATACAAAGATACAAAGATCCATCGGTGGAATATGGATAACAAAAACCATGTCACATTTTAATAATTTCGCTGTTCTACTAACAGATTTTATCAATAATGAGCGAGTAAGGTGGTTGATTTCTTTTTCTGAAAGCCGTGGCCTATCCAGATTGTTACTTAGCTATTTACTCACAAAACAAAGTGCATCAATTGTTATTGGTAAAAATATGAAACTGCACCCTGTATACAGAAGGATACAGGAGGGTTCGAAACGGCTGTCCATAGTTATAGTTTTGGCCTGTTATGTTTACACTTGACAGATATTTTAATGGGAATGTTCCTTGTGTGTATGTTTGTGGATGCATTGAGTAAAAGGGTAATTCTCTATATTTATTCCAGGACAGTTTTTTTTTCTTCTGAATGGTATTGTATATTGTCTATCGACAACGTCATTTAGTATAGGGAGGTAGTTTCTTGATGACATTTTTAAACAGTAGATAATCACAAGTGCTCTCTTCCACAGAAATATGACATAATTTACACTTTCGTTATATCTAGGGCTTCATTGTCGCTTTTGTTTGTAAGTTATTTAGTAGCAATCTCCTGTTCTTCGATTAAAAATGCATAGTCTTCGAAGTATGATGTAATGTGATGTATGTATATACGGATGCGAATTTTGAGACAGTTCAGCAGTATTACACCAGGAAGATTGCATTAATGGATCAGCTGAGCTACTGGCAGAGACTGAAAGAAATACAACTCTACTCTCTGGAGAGAAGATGTGAGAGATATGCAGTGATATACGTATGGAAGATCCTGGAGAGGTTGGTACCAAACTTTTGCATCGAGAGCTATACCAGTCCCCGAAGAGGACGTCACTGCGCTGTTCCAAATGTTCCAGCCATCTCATCTAATGCTAAGACCATGTACTGCAATACTTTGGGATTAATGGGCCCACGGCTATTTAATACATTGCCAAATCATATGAGAGATCTGCATGAACTGGGTGTAGATGGTTTCAAAAAACAACTTGACCTTCTGGTGTCCAACGTCACAGATGAGCCTGTACCACGGCAAGAAAATAGAAAGAGGGCTACAATATTGAACACGCTCCTTCACCGAAAGCAAATCATATACGAATGACCATTGAAAATGTGATAACACTGGCAATGCTCCAGCATGGTCATAACCTATGGGCTGAAACGCAAAGAAGAATAAAAGATTATATATATATATATATATATAT
>NC_068982.1:1570088-1573955 GCF_001194135.2 Octopus bimaculoides | reverse complement strand
ATATATATATATATATATATATATATATATATATATACTGCTGTTAATTCTAACGATCCACCTGTGTAATAAGCGTGTGTGGGTGCTGAGATCACTTTTATTAGTGTAAGTGAAACCGGTCAGCTTTATATTTTGATGCATTTATTGTCTAGCAGCAATATATAAGTCATTTAATATTTATATATAGCGGAATGCAATGCTTTTGCTTAGAAGAGACACTATTCCCGATCTACTAACTAGTTTTTAGAAACAGTTATTCATACAGACGCTTCTGTTGTTACTGCAACCGCAGAATGCCAATTATTACTTTACTTACCGAGGAAATAATTACGTAGGAACATTTGCCGGATATGTTAGCTTTCTATGTTACGCATGTTATGAGTAATTTACCGTCAAATTGCAAAGAAAGACAAAATGCTTGTTTAAAAAAATTGGCATTGAAAGAGGAAGAGAGGAAACGCATGATCATTAGTCTGTTGAAAAGCAGCAATATTATTTAACATTCATTGAATCGTAAATATCACCCCTGTAATTAGATGTAAAAGGATACCTTGGATATATCACGTTATTGTAGATAGAAATGGATGTGTCTGTTCGTTTGTCTGTGCGTGTGTGACTCTGTGTGTGTGTTGTGTGTGCTAAAATTACGAAAGAACTTAATACACACATAGACACATGCAATCAAACGTTACATTGTGTGTGTGTATGCATGTATATATATATAGGCGTGTGTGAGTGTATGCCTGTGCATGTATATATATATATATATATATATATATATGTATGTATCTATGTATGTATATACAAGGTGCGGTGAATATATTGCCGTCTAAATTAACCAAAAATGAAAATAATACATCTCATTTTAACAGATATTTTTACAGATATGTTCGTCTTCGAGCTTCTGTCGCCAATGCTAAGCAGTACAGCATGTAATTTCTAAATTTCTGGAGATGTGAATAACGTCATGGTGGTATTTTTCTCACAGACGGTGCCCAACTGACCCTACTCTAATGTGTAGTCGACAATATCAAACAATAACAATGTGCGTGCGCAATATTAAAAATATATAACCGCGAAAATTTACCCATCGCACCTTGTACATGTATGTGTGTACGTGTGCATATATATATATCTGCGTGTGTATGTGTGTGTGTATAAATATATATAATATACATACATACATATATATATATATATATATATATATATATATATATATATATATATATATATATATATATATATGTGTGTGTGTGTGTGTGTGTGTGCGTGCGTGTGTGTGTGTGTGTGTGTGTGTGTTCACATATGTATATATATATATATATGCATGTGTGCATTATATAATTATACATATTCCATATGTCTTCATTTGCGTGGTAGGGTGTACATATACACACGGTGCGGGTACGTGTGTGTGTATGCGCATGTTGCTAGGTGTGTGCATGATTATATAGCACAACAAAGAAATATGTAGCTGGAAGCTATTTGCATTTTTACAGGACAAATCCATTTGATCCAAAGGATATTAAGATTCATTGCACTTTTGTGCGCATAGAACAGAATAAAATTAAGAATTATAACATACGAAATCTGAGATATATATACAAGAAACCGCCTAATACAATCCATTTTGTAGATCGATACGAACAGATAGGAGAAATGAACAGACAAGAGAAATGTACAAACAAATGAAATGAACAGACAAAACAAATTAACAAACCTGAGAAATGAACGGGTAAGAGAAATGAACAGACAAGAGGAATGAACAGACAAGAGAAACGAAGAGGTAAGAGAAATGAACAGACAAGAGAAATGAACAGACAAGCGAAATGAACAGACATGAGAAATTAACAGGTAAGGGAAATGAACAGACAAGAGAAATGAATAGGTAAGAGAAGTGAACAGGGGAGAAAAATGAACAGGTAAAAAAAATGAATAGGTAAGAAAAATGAGCAGGTAAGACAAATGAATACCGATGACACGCTGTATATCGTTCTTGCAGCAATTCTATTGACATAAAAAAGAAAACGAGGTCGCAATGTCACTGATCATATTTTCTATATATAGCTCTCGAATCCCTTTCTGTACATATCTCCCACCCCTCCTCGCTATCTCTATCATTGAAGCTCGAATTCTTCAACCTGGAATAGACGACAAAACACCGAATTGGAAACAACTGGATCTCTTGCAGGAACGTTCTCCAGTGAGAATCTTCAGAGGATTCTCAGAAACTGATCTGTTTACTGTGAATATGACTAAATGCTTGCTTATTGTAAACGTGACGTTATTCGAAATTTATCTAAACATACATATTCCGTCTCAATACATTATATTACAGGTTGATGTGTGTGCGTATATATATATATATATATGTGTGTGTGTGTGTGTGTGTTTGTATGTGTGTATATATATACATATATATGTGTATATGTAATATATATATATATAATATATATATATATATATATATATATATATATATATATATATATATATATATATATATATTTATATGCATGTATGTATACTTAACGTGCCACTCCGAGCAGAAATGAAACAGGTTACTCGCCAGGGAAAATATGTGATAATGGATTTTGCGTGACCTTTCAGCTATTTACTAGTAAGTCTAAATGGTCAAATAAATAAACATCTGCAAACACTTGTCAATCGAGTTTCGTTAGTCTGCATAGTCAGGAGATCAGTGTGAACTTTGCAAGTCACTGAAGCTCTTCACACTGAAAGACATCGTCTGTTGTTGCTCTCATTTAAATCATAAAATACCAGTGTGTAAGTTGACAGCGAGAAAGGAGAGTATGTCATAATGAGCCACATAAATATGCATAAAGAGAAAGAAGAAAATCTAAATTGTCTCTGTTCTTTTAATATTTAATTAATTATTCACGTTCTGAGTTCAAATTCCGCCGAGGTCGACTTTGCCTTTCATCCTTTCGGGGTCGATAAATTGCGTACTGGGGTCTATCTAATCGCCTGGTCCCCTCATCAAAAATGTCGGGCCTTGAGTAGAAAAGAATATTTGATTAATTACAAGTAGACGGCGAACTAGCAGTGCTGTTTGTAGGCTGGACAAAGTGCTTACTTATTCTGGGTTCGGATTGAGTTTAGCTATCATCCCTTCGGATAGCGGGGATGGGATCAATTAAAGTTACCCCATCACCAGAATTTGCTGGCCTCGTGTCAAAATTTGAAAACAATATTTATATCAATTCTGTTGTGTCTGGGGAGAGTCATTTTCTTTTTGTACCTTATAATTTAACACACTCACCGGTAAAATTTCCACTTATTTCTTATTTTTATTTTCCTAAAATTTTCTTTGCGTCTTGCAAAGCTTTTCAAGAGTCTTGACTCTGTCCGTTATTTACACTGCGTTCCTTTTTGTTTGTTTGTGCGCATGTGCGTGGGTCAGTGTGTGTATGCCTATGCATGCATGTATGTAAGTATGTATGTATGTATGCATGTATAAATGCATGTGTGTGTATGTATATGTGTGTGTATGCATATGTATATATGTATGTATGAATTCATGTGTGTGTATGTATATATGTGTGTTTATGCATATGTATATATGTATGTGTGTGCATCTGCATGTATGTATTCTGCATATTCATGTGCTTGCATGTCCGTGTTTGTGTATTTTTATGTATATGTGTGTGTGTGAGTGTGTGTTTGTATATGTATGTACCTCTGTCTCCTTGTGTCTCCTTGTATATGTATGCATCTGTGTGTGTGTGTGTGTGTGTGTTTTACAACTATGTACCATGTTTGTATGTATGGATGTGCAACTCCATATGTGTAGACACGTGTCTCCATATGTGTCCTTGTGTGAAGTAAAGCGTGTGTGGTATT
>NC_068982.1:1569004-1570078 GCF_001194135.2 Octopus bimaculoides | reverse complement strand
CATATGTGTCCTTGTGTGAAGTAAAGCGTGTGTGGTATTTATGGTCATGTGTTTCAGTCTCCATTTGCGTATGTGTGCTTGTCTGTTCATATAACCTATGTGCCTATCCGTCTGTATGTTGATCTGTTTATTTTCATATCCAAATGCTTACATACATATGCATATACACATATATACCCCGCCACACACACACGCACATACATGCATCTATCTACATAACAGCCCACTAACTATTCTACTCTACGTGTGTAAACTGTGGGTGTGGAGGTGTCATATCTACTATGTATATTTCCTATTTATATCAATTAAATTCAGTATAATTACACAGTAAAAACAGTCTTATTTCTCGCTAACATAACCTTATTAAATCCGCCTCCACACCCACACTCCACCCTCACATCCCCACATCCCCATTCCACCACTCACACCACACCACTACATCAAACGACCCTATTCCACTTCACACACACTAGCACTGACCACTTCACAGCACCCACTCCACACACCATTACCTGCACACTCACACAACATCGTCCGCACACCCACACATTATAGACACACACACTTACACACGCACACATCCACACGTCAAAGTCACTAGCCCCTATCCACACACACACACACACTTACACACTCTCACATACTCACACGCATGCACACCTTCATTTTGGGATCACCACTACTTTATTATGTCCCCCTTTTTCCTAGATCTCCTGTCAAAGTATCTTTTCCCAACGGGACCTTGAAGGTTCCTAGAAAGCAGGAAAGTATACTAGTCCTTATATATTTAATATTCAATATTTCATTTATTCAATAAGACATTCAATACTTCATTTCCTTTTACTATATACACTATTTATTCCATATTCTATATCCCACATTAATTTTATAAGAATATAAATAAAACATAAAAAACAGACAGAGTTGGAATTTTTTGAATTATATATATATATATATATTTGCAATATACCTACATACATATATATATATTACAAATAAATACATACACACATATATGCTTATTTATATGTATGTATGTATGTATGTATACATGCAGATTTGTACGTTTTGTTT
>NC_068982.1:1563197-1568994 GCF_001194135.2 Octopus bimaculoides | reverse complement strand
ATTTATATGTATGTATGTATGTATGTATACATGCAGATTTGTACGTTTTGTTTTATGTATGTATTCTCATGCCTATAGTTGCATATCTAGACATACTCATATATATTTAAATGATAAACTTCTAGAAAGTTTGACAGACTTTTACAGTTCCAGTGATGGATTGCATCTGTAGTCTACGAATTAGCTTTTTCCTTTCTGGTTTTGAGAAGCCTAATTTCTCAAGATTGATATTTAGGCAGTATGTTACATATACCTGGGTCCTAATAATTACAGGTATAAACCTGAACTTGTAATCTGGGTAGAGTAACTGCAGATTTCTCAATAGATCAGCGTAGGTATTGTCTTTTCCCCTGATCTTCAGCTTTATGCTAACTTCCACTGGGCAGATAATTTCCACAACTGTACACAGTTTCTCTTCTCTATCCCAAATTATTATATCAGGTCTCTTGTGTTTATATTTTACTGAGGTTTTCACTGGGGTATTCCAATAGTACTCCGTTTTATCATGAGTGACTATGGCCTCTACCATACTGTGGATTCTTATTTCTTTGTATGTATGTATGTATGTATGTATTTATGTACACCTTCGAAAATGTAATCATTTCTGTTATTTTCTTTATCTGTATGTATCTTATTTCCTGTCTAGGTTTTGTTGCAAGCTCTCTGGACTTTAGAAAGGAGTGTAAACTTCAAGCATAATTCAGTTTTTACTTTTATTCAACAAATCCAAACAAACTTTATTTGTTGTAAGCCTATTCAAAGAAATAAAACGTGTCTTCTTACATCATTCAATTTTGCTTTTGACTTTTTCGTTTTGGTCGAATTTTTGTTTGCCCCCATCTTCTTCATTTTAATCATATGCTGCCCTTCGTGACACAATCGAGGCATTTATTTACATGACGGCTTAGTAATGTAAAACGTCATACTGAATAACGCCTAGAAAGTGAAAAAAAGAGATCTTGTTTAAAGTCTATAAGTGCAAGCGTGACTGTGTTGGAAGGAGTTTGCTTCTCAACCGCACAGTTCTGGGTTCAGCCCTACTGCGTCACACCGAAATCAAGTGTTTTCTACTATAGCCTCGGACAGACCAGACGTCTGCCCTATACATGTATATGTATGTCTGTATGTATGTGTGCGAGTGTGTGTGTGCGTGCGTGCGTGAGTGAGAGTGTGTGTGGGATTGTGTGTGTGTGTGCGTGTGTGTATGTGTGTGTGCGTGTGTGTGTATGTGTGTGTGCGTGTGTGTGTGTGTGTGTGGGTGTGTGTGTGTGTGTGTATGTGTGTGTGACCACCGCTTGACAACCGGCGTTGGTGTGTTTACGTTTCCTTAAAAAATAAGTACCGAAGTCGTTTCGGCGGACAAAAATCATTTCAGGCATTGCTCCATCATGTCCATAGTCTAACAACTAAAACGCATAAAGATAAAAGACTATGCTCTATTTTTCATTTCTTGTTTTACCTTCTTATTTTTTTGCCACCGTTTAGAAATTCAATCAAAGATTACTTAAAAACACAACAGAACAATAAAGCCTTGACTTTTGTTCCACTGTCGGATCCTTCAGTCTGACGGAAACGTTTATGCGAATGAAACCTGAACGTCATTATACATGTAGCTGTATATTATAGTCTTCGTTGCTCAAATGACAATCGCCTGAAGGGCCACTAACAGTTCAGCATCCTCTGAAAACGCTCCCAACTATTTCTCTCGTGTATGTTCAACTTGTTTTCTGTCATATGACCGCACCCATATTGGGGTCAACACAGCCCTCGACCCGACCCAATCAGCTACCGGCAACATGTTGACATTTAAGAGCCTGGCTTTGCTGCTACCCAGACCCCAAGCGGAAAGTTTCTCCTATCTACGCGGGTGGCAGCCTACAAATTCAGGCTCTCGTCAATTTCTTCCCACAATATGTGGGGAGGAACAAAATATCACGGCCCTCTAAGGGCTCGCTCGCCAATTTACGAGCAGCAACCACACCGTTGCGTACTTGACTCTCCGAGATATGAACTTAATAGTTGGCAGATATTCTGCCAACTCTTTTTCTATTATACTCTTCGCGAAGAGGGTGATGGTGCTCAGCGACTTGGAATATGTTCTCAGCGCCACCGTCCTCTTTTCAAAGTTTTCTAATCACTTCTTGGGTGGCACAATCTCCCACTCCAAGATAGTGTCCTTTTTCGCCATGCTTTTTTTTTTAGTTCAAAAAGTTCAAAAGAAAAAGGAAGTCAAAAAAAGAAAGAAGAGAAAAAAAAGAAAGAAAAAAAAAACAAAATACAACAGAAAACAGTTCAAGAAAAAATCCCAAAAAAGGGATTCGAAGAAAAAAACAGTTCAAATAAAAAAAAAAAAGATAGCAGAAAGAAAGAAACAGTTCACAGTTCAAAAAAAAAAAAACACAGCAAACACAATTATTCCGGCCACTAGGTAACCCTGGCCTGTTCTCAATCCAACTTGAAACCGGAATAATGCGACTGGAACAAACTGGAACAATTTCTACAACTATTCACTAAAAGTGAACAAATTATTTACAAAAATTCTCCGGCCACAATGTACTCAGGAATCTTGACGAGGCAAATCGAAACCGGAACACAGCGACTGGAACAAGCTTCCACAAATTTTACAAAAATTAATTCTGAAGTTCAACTGGTTTTGTTTTTGAAGGCGATCTACACCCAAAACAATAATTCTCACAATAAATGAGGCAAACTATTCACTTAAAATGAACAAACTGCTTCCACAATTTTCATATAAAATTAAACCTTTTTACCACACAACCAACCCTGCGCCTGTTTCAATGCACATAAAAATATCATAAGGTTTATCCTTACAACTTGAATGCCCATCGTCTGGAAATACAATTCGAAGATCCTACTTAAATGGATTTAAATCTATATCTTGTCGATCGACGATATCTTGGAACAAATTAACCCACCACAACTACAACCAGGGAGAATTTGTGTACGCAATCTAAGATTCAACTACGTTCCCTGTAAGTGTAAATGTTTACAATGAAAGCTTCAGCACGCGCAGACTAAATATTGTGCTGAAAATAGTAAAAGAACTACCGTATTGATTATTGAAAATAATGTCTCGTAAATATAAGATAAATACTTATTTTATCGATTTAGCGGGGTACATCCAGTGAGAGGTTTCCAAATATTTAAATTTATTTCAGTATTTCTGATTTTCGTTATGTTGTCGTCAGCACACGTACGCGCGCGCAGACAGGAGTGCGCACACATATGTGTGTGTGTACGTATAGAGATAGATAGATAAGATAGACAGACAGACGAATTTATTCGTTTTAATCTATTATACGACGAATTACCTTTTTTTTATTCTCTTTGAAAATGCAACGTTCCAATCACTTGAGTTTCCTGTAATGACCACTATCTTCAGATATGCCTCGGATGTTTCTGGACGCAGGCATCGACATTCCACACGGGTTAACAATACTCTGACATTGAAACATCGTAATTTAAAAAAGAAAAAAACAACAGAAAATACCTCGTTTATTTCTGTTCTAAATTAGATTTATACATAATAAATACATTTCAATGTTTACCTTTACCCTCTGTTTAGAAAGTGTGAAGTAGGCAGCACATTTTCGTACTATCAATAACATATTCCTCAAGATATCAACTATTTAAAACGTTAGTTCCAGAATAGCAACTGTTTAGGTGGAATGTCTATTTGCATATCCGAAGGCAGATCTTTTTAAAAGACAATGTCAGATTCAGAGACTGTCATGAGTTATTTTAATCTGAAAATGAATCTCATTAAGAAATTTGAACATGTTTCCTTTTATTATTTTCGTTAAATAAATCTTTATATTTTTGCATTTTCAATAACTTCTAATATGACGGAGTTCTTTTTTTTTTAATTTCGAAATAAATATTTAGATAATATTGCCGGCGCAAACAAAATCCAAAACGAGATTAAGTCATTCCGAAAGTTTTAATTTAGAATTTGAATTTTCTTTTCATTTGTTTGATTTGTTTAGAGGAAACACTGCACGTCGAGCTGGTGCCATATATAACTGATATTTCATGTAATTGAAGTAAAAGTAAACTATGAGATGTCTGCAAAGGGAGAAAATATCAAACGAGGTAGCGAGAAAATTTCCTTGGGGTTGGAGGAAATAAAGAATAACGGAACAGATGAGAACCATTCCTATCTCCACCCGAATAGGCCTACCCAGGTTGAATCGAGGTTCACTACTCCTGGTGGATGACACCTTTGCACCACACGGGCCCAAACCTTCCAACCCAACATTTCCTCCGGGGTTTTCCCAATTTGGCGATGAGAGTCCTGCAGATCTACAAAGATTTTCAGTGCTAGTTTCATGGGTACGAACCATAGTCTTGTTGTCGCTAAATTGACACTGAGACTGGAGGCGGCCAGTCCTAGAATAGATGTTGCCATCTCAAAGATAAGTGTCAACAAGACTCATTCGCAGCAGTTTGGATTTGTGCTACCTCGTGGGCTGGTTCCTCCACTGGGCCTTTGGGAATGTGGGAAATTTACGGACACAATCTGATGTGAATGCTGGGTGGTGTATTGGTTTCCAGTAACGGGTCACGAATCGTTTCTCGGGAGAGAACCTCCCATTAGTGATTTGCTTCGACGGCTGGGACATGGGGTAGTCAGACCACTGAAATCTGGTAAGTAGGTTCAAGAAATCAACGGGATAGCCGAGAGTCGACTTCACATTTATAGCTCACGTCCTACAGAGGAATCACCATATATAAGGGAACAAAGCCTTCCCCTCGGTGTCCTGAAAGCTTACACACTGAGGGAGTTTTCCTGGTGGAGAATCCCAAGGTGGGCTCGCTGGTCATTGTATTTTGAGAAATTGCTTAGTGGACCCATCTGGTACTGCTCTAAATACCGCGATACCAGTCGGCTCATACAAGGGTGGGACGCAGCTGGTATTTCTAGCATCTACGGGGAGATGGTGAAGAAAGATAGGTATGTTACAGTCTTGTTAATGTGGCAAATCCTCTGCTCAGTCTTGAGCAGCGGTATGATACCGCCTGACTGAAAGAGGTGCAAAATTATTCCACTCTGCAAAGATAAAGCTGATCACCACTACTGCAATACATATAGGTCTGATTATCCTAAACAGAGGGATTCACACCAATGAAGACAAATGTTAATTAGATCCTAGATCTCCAACTCTTCACTGAACGCAGATTGAGTTGTCGGTAGGGGCTGTCAGCGCCTTATGTCGGCCTGTGCAAACAGGACAGTGAAAACAAACAGGAAGGGCTGTTAAACCTAATCCAGGTTGTGGTGGCGAACGCGTAAATCAAGCATGGGCAGGAGACAGACAAGAACACGTCTTCCATGATCCAGCTACAACAGAGAGAAAGAAAGAAACACAAGTTAGGAAAAGAAAAATGGCAGATGATCACGTGGGAGGCACGTGAGCAAGGGAGGAAGAGTGAGGGAGAGAGAGAGTGACAGACAGAGAACTATGAAGGGTAGAGGAAAAAATTGGAGATAGGCTAAGTGAGAAAAAGCAGGAGGGGGAAAAGGGGAGGTAGAAGAATAAGAGAGAGAAAAACGAAAGAGTAATAGGATTGAATAATGGGAGAGGAGGAGGTAAAAGAATAAGACAGAGAAAGCGAGAAAAACGAAAGAGTAAAAAGATAGTAGAGTGCGAATAAGAATTATTAAGATAAAATTTACTCGGAAGAGGATGCGTGGCGTTCGATCATATAATAATATAAATAATATATATACATATGCATATATACATACGTATATGTACATATATATGTATATATA
>NC_068982.1:1561939-1562988 GCF_001194135.2 Octopus bimaculoides | reverse complement strand
TTTGGGAGTGGGGTCATTTTTATTTTAATGATCATATTTCCAGTTATTCTAATGAATTTCCAGCTTTTCGATAGCCTTTTTCAAACTGAAATTCTGTGGTTTAGAAGATTGTTTATATAGCAACAGATTTTTCTTACAAGTATACAAATAAAATATAAAAAATAGGAAATAAAAGATAGAAAAAAATAATAAGTAAAGAATATAAACACAATATATAAAAAAATAAAATAAGAATACAAAAGGTAAATAGAACAGTATGTATGAAAAAAAGAAGAAAGAAGAAGAAAGTATACATATAAAAGTATACAAATAAAAAATAAAAATAGGAAATAAAAGATAGAAAAAATAAAAAGTAAAGAATACAAAAAATTAATATAAAGAATAAGATAAAAAAATAATAAAAAATACAAAAAGTAAATCCAACAGCATGTTTGAAAGAAAAGAAGAAAGAAGAAGAAAAGAAGAATGAAGAAGAAAAGAAGAAGAAAAAAGGAAGGAAGAATGATGAAAGGTAAGAAGAGAAAAAGTAGTTGAAGATGGTAGGGAGAAGAGATTAGACTATCAGAAAGAAAGAATTCGAATATTTTTAGGATTGGTCAAAAATGTTGAGTTCTTGTCAAAAGATGACCTTTGTGAATCTTTTGATTTGAGGTCGTTTTATTCATTTTTCACAGTTGGTATGGTGTGTCTTTATTTAGTTACATACACACATACACATAGATCCACACATCTACATAAAAAAAAAAAAACAGGATTAGATCTCTAGCTCTCAAGGGTCCCGGATGAATTTGGCTTCACAGCAAGAAGTGCAAGAGAAGGCAGCAGTGTCGGATTCTCTCATGCATCGAATGTCAATTTCTAAGAAAACCTGATATCTGAGAGATTTTTTGTGTTTTGGCTACAGGGATAAGATTTTTAAACCCCAAGTAAGATGGATTTAATCATTGTTTGTTAAGAGTGGGTTTGAATTTCTTAATAAAGTCCTTTTCTTTGTATTTTCTTTCAATTTCATTCCGGTTGTAAAGTTTATGGAATGGAAATATAATAAA
>NC_068982.1:1556227-1559637 GCF_001194135.2 Octopus bimaculoides | reverse complement strand
TATATATATACATAAACGGAGAATTGTTCGTTAAATGATTCCGTTAGTTGAGAATAAAGTTTGACCTCCAAGAAGCTCCTAACGAGTGTTGTATATGTGGGGGCTACCTCTGTCCTCCTACCTTCTTTGGGCATATGGCGTAGTGGTTAAGAGCGCGGCCTACTAACCCCAAGATTCCGAGTTCGACTCCAGGCAGTGGCCTGAATAATAATAATAATAATAAAATCGAAAAATACCTTAGGAATGAGAACCCAGGTTCGAAATTTCCCCAAGACACCTGATGAAGGCTGGAGGGTATATTAGCCGAAACGTTGTGTTAACAACAAACAAGATTATGACAAATATCCGTTAAATGTAAATAACGTAAATAATGTAGATAATTCCTCACCTCTTAAATATAGAACTGTGTTTCCTTTTATGTTGTCTTGGATTTCTTTTGATTTGTCGATTTTAGGTAATCCATAGAAGTTACTGGTTTTGACTTCGAAGTTGGTTAAATAATCAACCTCATCTTCTGTTAAGTTGTCACGATGTTTTGAGACCAGTCTATGTATCTTGCACATGGTATTCTATCATCGTTTTGGTTTAGCTTCTTGTAGAAGTGGTGGTCATTGAGTTGTTCCATAACCATATCTCTGTAATGGTTTTTGTCCATGATATTTATTCCTCCACCTTTGTCAGCCTCTTTGAAAATTATCGAAGAGTCTTTTTGTAAGTTTTTTTAACGCTCCCGATTGACTTTTGGATATGTTGGATTTACATCTCCTCTCTGTCATAGTAGATTGAGCTGATCGTCGTAGAAGGCTAATATATTCTTCTAAATCTTTGTCCCTATTTGAGGTGGGGGATGAATCCTGTTCTGTCTTTGGCCACTGATTCGTCTGTGTGTTAAGTATTTAGAAAGAATTCTCTCAAACACAATTTTCGGTAAAATTCCTCCGTGTCTTTTATTTTTTTATGCGCCCTTTTCAAATCTAGCGAGGCTCAGGGGCCCGGTTTCTCGGTTTCTATGGCATATGTGTTCCCTCCAGCTGGACGGGACGCCAGTCCATCGCAGCGTTACTCAAGAAACAGGAAGAAAGAATGAGAGAAAGTTGGGACGAAAGAGTACAACAGGGGTCACCACTACCCCTGCCGGAGCCTCATGGACGTTTAGGTGTTTTCGTTCAATAAACACACACACCGCCTGGTCTGGGAATCGAAACCGCGATCCTCCGACCGCGAGTCCGCTTCCTTGACCAGTGGGCCATTGCGCCTCCACCCGTGTCTTTTATAAGTTCAACCTATTTGGTTTGGGAGTGGGTGTAAATTTCAGTCCATTTTCCTGGAGTTGAAATTCTTTAGATAACTTCTTAGGGGCCAAATTTATTATTTTCGGTTTGCTTATGTATTTGTTTTCTAATGTCTCGGGAAGAGTGGTGTTATTTCTTTGAAGGAATATCTCCTGTCTTTAAAAAAATGGTTTCCACTGGAGTTGGGAGTGTTTATGTGGGAATTTCACATTCTTCTCTCTGTGAATATTCGAGGTTGGTTCTTCGTGTGTAAGTATGTTCTTAGTTGTTGGATTGGGGGTTGCTTCATTTCCTTTTTTCTTCTTCTTTCTTCTTTTTTTTCATACATGCTGTTCTATTTACCTTTTGTATTCTTATATTATTTTTTATTTTATTTTTTTTATATTGTGTTTATATTCTTTACTTATTATTTTTTTCTATCTTTTATTTCCTATCTTTTATTTTTTTATTTGTATACTTGTAAGAAAAATCTGTTGCTATATAAACAATCTTCTAAACCACAGAATTTCAGTTTGAAAACGTCTATCGAAAAGCTGGAAATTCAGTAGAATAACTGGAAACATGATCATTAAAATAAAAATTATCCCACCAAAAGCCCATCTCTACTCATTTTTTTTTCAATATATATTTATATATACATATATATATATATATATATATATATATATATATATATATACACACACATACATACATACATGCATACATACATACATACATACATACATACATACATACAAGACAGGTTTTTTATCAGTTTTCTTTTACCAGATCCATAATCTTTGATCAGCCCGGGGCTATATTGTAACACGCTTGCCCAAAATGCGCGCAGTGGGACTGAACCCAGACTACTTGATTGAGAAGTATGCCGAAAATCGAAGAACTTTTTCCATTAAATTTTTCTGATATGATTTCGGTGTTCAAAACTTGGGTATCTTTATTTTTGAAGCTGATTTTTGTGTCACTCTAAACATTTTGTGAATGAGAGAATAGTTTGATGAAGACTTGGATGCTTTCTGTCAAGTCAAGGTACATAACATCAAACGTGTGTGTGTGTGTGTGTGTGTGTGTATGTGTGTGTGTGTGTGTGTGCAGGTACGCGCGTGTGTATATTTGTATGCTGTATGTATAGATATGTATAAATCGATATATGCATATATATATTGATATTAGTATGTGGATATTACTAACACACAAACATATCATTATTGACCTATATACGCAGGTGCAACAGGAAGTTAGTAGAGTCTTTAACGCATCGTAAAAATACTTTGCATCTTTTGCTCAATCACATCATTTCTGAATTCAGCTCTCAATCAAATCGATAAATAAATGAATATATTAAATATTGGTAATTAATTATATTCAGTAACACCTCCCTCCAAAACCTGAAAAGAAAATGTGCAGAAAGAAATGTCAAAATCTTCAACCCTAAAAGAATTCTATACAAATTCCACACAATTTGTTTGTGAAAAACACATAATATTGTAGAAATGGGAGTACTCGATCAAATTGCAGATTAAAATTTAGTTTGATGGAGAAATAAGTATCTTGTTTAAAAGATGGATTTCTGCAATACGATGGGATTATTAGCAACGAGGATTTATGCCGACTCATTCTGTATTAATTTTGCCTTCTGAATGCAGCATTCAATGGAAGTCCCAACGTTATTTATTGATCATGAAAAGATGAGTTCATAAAATAAGACAGGGATATACTTAGAATGATGAAACCACAGACATTCATATTGTTAAGCTTTCATGTAATATGTAGAACATACATGAAGTAGTCAGAGGATTTAAGCGGAGACGGACTCAGCTTTTCAACTGAAAGGGCAGAGATGCAAACTCCGTGTAGCCCTTCTGTTAACATTTATATTATCGGTTACTCTACATTCACTTATTGACTTTTTTCAAACGGATCAAGACAAATATTCAAATGTAAGTGTGTGTGTGTGCGCGCGAGCGCTCATGCATGCGTATATATATATATATATATATATTGCATTTATAACATATATAAATGTATATATATACATATATATATTTATATATATATACACACACACACAAACACACACACACGCACACACACACACACACACACACACACACTCAC
>NC_068982.1:1554604-1556217 GCF_001194135.2 Octopus bimaculoides | reverse complement strand
ACACACACACACACACACACACACACACACACTCACATATATATATATATATATATATATATATATATTGACACGCACACATACATACATATAACAATTCTGAGCATGTGTGTATATGCGTAGGTGACGGGTATATATTAATGTGACAGTAATAATGTATGATTCATGATAAGTAAACATTGATACTAGATTATTGTAGTGAAATAGCTTGCGGCGTTTCTCATGAATTCGTGCGCTGATGACTCTAACGCACGCGTGCATATATGCCTAGCTGTATTCGTATTTGCATTTATGTACGAATATTACCAGTGTGTATGTTTATAGACTTTAGAATATATATTTTTATGAATGTAACTGTTATGCGTCACGAAAATAATACACCGCCTATAAGGTCAACCTTCACAGGTATTCAAGCGATAAAGAACAAAATGTCACATTGTAAAGCAAAAACAACATTTTGTTTATTTAGATCTCATTGACTTCAAAAATATTATAGAGGATCATTATGGATATTAAACTGACATGAAATGCATCATGAAATGCATCATGAAGTGCATTATGGAGAATTTTCGGGAGCAGATATTGCGTCTTCAACTTTTTGTTCTTGTTTCGATCACATCTTCCGGCATCTTGGCCTGATATATTCTACCAGTCTCGCATTAACTTAAGACATGTGTACCAAAAAATAGATAAACAGCAAATTTTAGTCAAAATTTAAAACTGCGTAGAACTCACAAAGATCATCATCTTTTCATTGTCTTTTTTTTTTTGTTTCAATCATTGGAAAGCGGTCTGACGGGGCACCGCCTTGAAGAATTTTAGTCGAATGAATCGACGCCATTAGTTATATTTTTAAAACCTGCTGCTTATTCTATCGGCCCCCATCGGTGAACAGCTAAGTTACGGGTTGGTAAACACCTCAATACCGGTTATCAACCGGCTGTGGAGAATAAATACAGACGCGGACACACGGACACACGTATATGCACACACACACACACATATATATGTAAGAGTCTGTGTATGTGTGTGTGTGTGTGCGTGCATGCGTGTTTAAAAGGACGCAGTCAATATCTAAACTGGAACTTAGAAGCTAATGATATTATGATGAATTTAAAGATTCCATTCTTCATCGGACTGTATAAGCCGTAAGATGTATAATTAGCGACCATGCAGGAAGGCGAAGCAGTTCGGATTCTTAGAGGATGTTAAAACTGCAGCAAGGAATAAACCCGAGGAAAAGAAATCTGCGACAATAGCAACACGGACAGGATCATAAGCATTAAAACCACCAACAACATTCTCCATGAACAATTCTAACAAGTTCTACTCGTCTCAAGGAATTCTAGCAACATCATCAAACAGAAGAAATGCAAAGTGAAAAATAAAACGGATTACATCATCGTTGTTTCGAACAATGTAACAAACAACGAGAAGAAGCGATGTGAGGCCAAAAACAATATTGCAAGACACACCAACTCATTAATGTAATCGAGGATCAAAGCGTTTTATTCATATCTTCATTCAGGTAAATACTGAGTATTGGGTTTAAATGAGAGTTGTCAGAGAGAGAGAGAGAGAGAGAGAGAGAGAGAGAGAGAGAGAGAGAGAGA
>NC_068982.1:1547294-1554475 GCF_001194135.2 Octopus bimaculoides | reverse complement strand
GAGAGAGAGAGAGAGAGAGAGAGAGAGAGAGAGAGAGAGAGAGAGAGAGAGAGAGAGAGTAGATGAGTTGCTGCAAAAGTTCAAAGTTGAGGTGCAATAAGTGAATGATGACGATTTAACTGAGCGGAAATAAATGATACACCAACATCTGAAAAAGTGGTTATAATTCGGGTGAAAAATACTGTCCTGTATTTGTGATGGTTGCTCTAGATGAGTGTGCGTGTGCGCGCGCGTAAGTGGCTTTGTGTGTGAGTGTGCATCAATTTGAATATCTGTCTGTCCAAAATATTTATATACATCATTTTTTATCTTTTACTTGTTCTAGTCATTACACTTCGGCCATGCTGGAGCACCGCCTTGAAGGAATTTTAGATCGAATGAATCAATCCCAGTACATTTTTCTTTCGTTTAAGCCTCGGACTTATTTTATGGGTATCTTTCGGCGAACCGATAAGCTGCAGGGACGTAATCACCGGACGCCAGTTGGTGGTGGGGCGAACGCAAACATACACACACGCTCACGCACACTATAGACATATTATATGTTTATATTTATATTTATATATATATATATATATATATATATATATATATATATATATATATATATAAAGGGCATTATTATAGAAAAATAATAACGCCACACAGTGGACTTCTCAAAATAACCACATTTAGTATATATAAACACACACACATATATATATGTAGGGGAAGTAAAAAAAACTGAAAGAAATGCCGCTAAGCATTTTGCCCGACCTGCTAACGATTCTAACAACTCGAAGCAATTTTGCTCTTAGAATAGCGATTCTTTTGTTGCTTTTTAATAGAAAGAAACTATCGTATCTGAATTCGAAGTATAGATAAGAATTCAAAGCAGCAATGAGAGTAACTTACAAATTAACAGTAACTGTACTCATTAAATAGTAATCACCTTCATTAGGACATGAGCATAAACGACAACTTTGTGAATATTTGTGAATATTTGGGAAAAGATAGGAATGAAATCTCACAGTACTTTAATTAGCAACATTATTGTCAAATAAGAAAGTCATGTGTATTTCAAATTCGCCGACGAATTTAGTCTTTTATAAGTCCGAAAGAAGTTATAAATGTATATACCAGAATACGTCTATTTTAACATATCTGTTATTGTGTGTGTGCGTGTGTGTGTGTGTGTGTGTGTGTGTGTGTGTGTGTGTGTGTGTGTGTGTGTGTGTGTGTGTGTGTGTGTGTGTGTGTGTGTGTGTGTGTGTGTGTGTGAGTGAGTGAGTGAGTGAGTGAGTGAGTGAGTGAATTTATACATGCATGGATAAGATCGTTTAGATATGTCACAATGATGAAGACTTTAGAAATATATTTTCAAACACCACACACACACCTTCACATCTAGGAAGGCTCGCAACACACATACATACCTATACACATATGCATGTATGTATGAAAGTGTATATGTTTTTATGTGTCTATGTATGTAAGTATACATACTTATATGAAAGTAAATACATACACGTATGTATGTGTGTATTGTAAAACACTAGAATGAAATTAATTTGCCCAGTTTTAATGAATTGCTTGTAAGCAAATTTAATATCAGTTAAGAGTTCTGTTAAAGAATTAGTATACTTGAAATAGAGTTCCGTGCGTGGCTTGTGTATGAAAATGCACAACACTCACTCTATACGTAGAGAGCATTTTATATCCTCACTTATTTTGGATTTCAATTATGTTTTCTTTTACATGTAGATATCATTAAATGTCGGCATTAAAAACAGTCTTTTGTTAATTCAGATCATTTGAAGCCATATTAAATCACTTCATACGAAAATATTCCCTCATTAAAATTAATTTATAACATCATACTGTTAGCCTTGAGGGCAGAGAGCAGTTCTCTACGCGCAAGTAGGTGATATACTTTGAGAGATATTTCTGAAGCATCGTTGAAATGAAATATATACACCAGATTCTAAAATTAATTTCCGGACTATGAGAAACCAAAGTTACTAAAGTAGGAGAAGGGGGGGGGGTCCAAATATCCATCATCATCATCGTCGTCGTCGTCGTTGTTGTCGTCGTCATCGTCGTTGTCGTCTTCGTCGTTGCCATCATCACCATCATCACCATCATCATCATCATCATCATCATCATCATCATCATCATCATATTATTATTATTATTATTATTATTATTATTATCATTATCATTATTATTATTATTATTATTATTATTATTATTATTATTATTATTATTATTATTATTTTTATTTTTATAATTATTATCGCTTTACTTTTCAGAATTATCGGTCTTGTTTGTTCTGGTAGATTCTGTGAGACCGGATGGCAGCCTGCTGTCAGAGGTCTCACAGAGTCTCTTTCTGCACATTATAAGCATTGATACTTGATTGTTAATTATTGTGGGAGGCATTCAACATCCAAGTACTAATCTCAAGATCCTAGCTGTCCCCAGTAGAGCAGTTTTGGGGGCTTGCACTGCTCTCATGTCAATTCCGATTTCTCTTATCAGTGCTCTGAGTGCCCCCACAACTCCTAGAATGACAGACACACTCCGCATGGTCAACATTCTTGCAATTTCCTCTTTTAGTAATCTGTACTTTGCGATCTTTTCTACTTCTTTGTCACTTATACGTGCATCTCCAAGTATTGCAATATCTATGACCTTGGTTTCCTTTTCTTCCTAAATCTAACACAACAATATCTCGTCTCAGAGCCTCGATTAGGGAGTCACATTGGATAGTAAAATCCCACAGTATCTAATATTCCTTGTTCTCAGTGACTCCTACTGGTTCATGTTCGTACCATTTCCGTGCTCTGTTCCAGCCCGTACTTTCCCCATAGCCTCCAGTGGACGAACTTAGCCGTGTTATCGTGTCTCCTTTTGTAGTGCCATTGGGTCAGCTTGCTACACTCACTCACAATATGTGAAATTGTTTCATTTCTGCTGCTACACATCTTACAAAGGGCTGATTCGCTATTCTTATCTATTTGGAACTTGGTGCAATTAGTTCTCAGAGCTTGTTCTTGGGTGCTGCTTATCAATGCCGCAATACATCCTTTCAGATTACGTTTTCTTAGCCATCTCTATGGGTTGATCTCGTCTTTTCCTTCGTTTTGTCAGAGGTGTTGCCCATGCAGTGGTTTCATTTTCCAGTCGTTTACTCTCTCTTGTTCATCTTGTTTCTTAAACATGTTTGTGGATGTGTTACATTTTACGTGGGTATTGTTTTATTAATTCTTACACCGGTAAGCAAGGATTCACTCTGTTGTTTGATGTACCATCCGAGGCAGTTCTCCTCGTTGACAACACAAATCTTGAGGCCTCTTCCTCCCCTATTCCTAGGCACATACAATCTGTCAGTATCGATTGTGGGGTGTAGTTCCTTGTTAATTGTCATTACTGTTCTGGTTTTCCTGTCCATTTCTTCATGCTAGTTTTTGTCCATCTAACAATACCTGCGCCATATCGCATTTAGCCCATGTGTTCATTGCCCTCATGTTGTTTTCCCCATTCAACCTTCTTCCCTCAATAAAATTGGTTGTTCTGAGATATTCTCACCTAAAGCCTTCCTTCATCTCACTTTCCTTGATTTTGTTGTATTCTAAAATCCCCCAACCCTTATATTCATTAATCTCAATATCCTTGATTTTCTCACTGTTGGGTAGCTCTACGCCACCAGACGACACTACTTTGCCTCTTTGTATTATCAGCATACCGCACGTTTTTGTTCCAAATTCCATTCCGATATCTTCACTGAATATCTGCACCGTTGAAACTTGACCATTTATTTCATGTTGGTCTTTCCAAAGATCTTTAAGTCATTCATATATAGCAGATGATTTAATTTTCCTTCACTTTTCAAGATGTACCCCGATGTCGCTTTCTGTAGTATCTGTACCATACAAATCACAAACAGCAATGGTGATAGACTATCTCATTGGAATATGACTCTCTTGACGTTAAGCCTTGCCGAAAATTTTCTACTATAAGTTAGCTCTATATTCCAGTTTTTCATTGATCTTCTAATAAATTCTTTTGTATTATAGGACACTTGTACCAACTCAAGACTTTCTAAAGTCCAAGAATAGAAGACCATGTCACACGTTTTTTTTTTTAATACACGATCCACGCCATGCCCAGATTAGTAAGTCTTTACTTGCAGTCGTTCAGCACCATTCTGTCTATCAGAAATTGGTCTTTTGTCCCTCGGCTTTTCCTTCTGAACCCTTTCTATTCCAGTGGCAGTTTGTCATTCATTTACAGGAAGTTATACACATAATTAAATATATTCCTGTCATCAGCGTCCAAATAAGGGGCAGACAGGTGATAGACCGGTAATTATCCACTGCATTACCTTTGCTGTGATCTTTTTGGCAAAGAATTGTTTTACCTGTGATCAGTCACTTTGGCATTTACACCCCGTTGTTGTTTGACCATTTTATCCATTTGCGTGGTTATTCTTCGGTGTAGTGCTGGGAAAGTTTTCAGCCAATTTCTTTGTATCTCGTCCGGTCCTGATGATTCCCAGTTTCGGATCTTTGTTGTCTGTTCAGTTACCATTTCAGTCATTATTCTAATATTGCTGTTTCACTTCCAGTTTTTCCAATCTTAATTCCTTCAATCCTTTAGCATCTTTTATTATGCTTTCTTCCATTATCCCAGATGTTACTCCAAAACCTTTTACTTTCTTCAGCGTCTGGTCCCTCACTGCTGTTAACATTTCCATTCAGCTGTTGATAAACCCTTTTCTTGTTGAAAACATCTCTTTATTTTATATTGTTCAGTTCTGTGGTCATATCTCTTGATCTTTGTCGCTTTAGCCTGCAATCTTTGTTTCAGCTCTTCAAGACCTACATTCAGCCCCTTTTTCTTTATCCTATATCTATGTTCTAGTTTCTGATGTTTCTTCTCCCGCTTGGTTTCATATTTTTTCTTTCTGTCCAAGATATCGATATGTTTTTTGTAGTTCGTTCATTGATTGTTTTATTCTTCTTTTCTTCCAAGGTTATTTTCCTTCATTCCTACTTTTACGGTTTGGTTTGAGGCCTACGTTATTTCCTATAGAGATAACTCTGGCTTTAATCAATCTATTCGTTCTGGTGATATTGTCTGTCTTGATTTCTTTTAGTATTTTATTCACCTTAAGGGTCCGTCCCCTAAGCAAATTTTTATCTGCTTTCCTGAATCCATTTATTTCCATGTCCAGGTATTCCTCAATGGTTCTAGTAATGTCTTCGATCATCCTTTTGTCTTCATTACTCAGTCCTTCTCTACACTCAGGGCTTGAGACTTTACATCTCTGCCGTTTGCTCTCATTAAGTGCAGCATCGTCAACATTCTCTGTATCTACTTCAGCATCGCCCTCCGTGTTATCTCATCGAACTCTAATACTGTTCGCCTTCCTTTCTTCGTTGTTGCTCTTACCTGGTTACAGAGTCTCTGTTCTGTAATATCTGAGCCTGCTTCTCCATCCAAATGTCAAGCATCTTCTTTCTGTATCCTTTTTCTGCGGGGTCTCTCCCTTCATTATCAAGGGGTCTATTCAAAAAGTAACACTCCATGACAGTTGTATCCCTCGTTTTAGTTCGTTTGGTTCTTACAGTCGTATAATGACGACTGGGTCTGTGCTGCTCACCCACAGGGTACGTAGCAGGCGAAAGTCCGTCCCCTGTATTCCTGTCCTCATTTACACACCGTTGTTTCTGTCAATTCTGTTATTCATTACACTCATGCGGAGGTGAGTGTTGATAAGATTCCACAGCCACCTGTATTTTTATCGTGACACCATCTCTAGTGGGGTGTGTCTAAAAAGATTCAGAGGGTCCCTTCTACCCTTAGAAATTTAGGTGAGCTGTCCCTTGCTAGATACCAACGCACTATTCAGTGCTCGGCAGATGGTGGAAGATTTATTTCGATGGCCGTTGACCCTTCAGAGTTCATCCGCCCTTACACAGGTCTTGTATTTCATCTAGCAGGGTGACCATACAGCAAAAAGCACCCTCTCACAGATCAAGCTCTGTGGGATGGCCAGTTTAGCCGCCGACACTCAGATAGCCAGAAAAAGAAAGGAGGTGGAGGGCGGGGACAGTTTGCTAGTTTAGTTCATTGTTAGATCTATATTAGTATTTGCAATATATGTTCGGTTCGGTTGCTGGTAACAAACAGGTAGGGAGATTTTCAGGCAAGCTAGTCTAAGTCTATTTGATTGGCTAGTCACACACGGTGTTTAATCGGTCTAGTGGTGGTAGAGGGTCAGGTCGTGAGGGATTCGTTGATGGAACAGTCTGGGTGTTTAAAAGAGTTGCTTTCTGTATGGATGTGAATGAATGGAATATACATTTTAAGAATTTAAGATTTATCCAGAGGCTGAAGTAAATCCAACGGGATGGGAAAAAAATTAGCTTACTGTTTTTAAGTTGTTCTGTAACTGTATGATTTGGGCTGAAGGATTTTGCGATATCAACAGATAATCAACATAAGTCTTAAAGAAAGTGATAGAGAGAAAGAGAGAAAGCGTGGGAGTATAAAGGAAGAGAAAGAGAAAGAGAGAGAGAGAGAGAGAGAGAGACAGAGAGAGAGAGATAGAAAGGGTGAGAGAGCTGAGGTCATGTGTCCAGTATGGTTGTAGCTTGGGTATTTTCAAAGAGTTGTTTTCCTATATGGAAGCGGATGAATAAAAGATACATTATAAGAAGAGTGTTTTCAGGTTTGAATTCATATTTTTTCATTCGGGAAAATGCTCAACGGCATTTCATCTATCTTTACATTCTGAGTTCAAATTCAGCTGAAGCCGACTTTGCCTTTCAACCTTTCAGGACCGATAAATTAAGTACCAGTTGCGCACTGGGGTTGATGTACTCGATTTACCCCTCCCTCAAAATTTCAGGTCTTGTGCCTGTAGTAGAAGAGTTATTATTAATATTATTATCATTATTATTATTATTATCATTATCATTATTATTATTATTATTATTATTATCATTATTACTATTATTACTATTATTATTATTAATAATAATAAAGGAGTTACGACGCAAAAACGCATATATTCAAATGAACATATTTATCTTCTTCAATATATATTTCAGTATAAAGAATTCATTAAGAGACTTAAAAAATCAAAATTTCTTTACACATCATTCAGGAATAAATATAACATCATAAAAAAT
>NC_068982.1:1542594-1546819 GCF_001194135.2 Octopus bimaculoides | reverse complement strand
TATTATTATTATTATTATTATTATTATTATTATTATTATTATTATTATTATTATCATTATTATTATCATTATTATCATTATTATTATTATTATTATTATTATTTCTTCGTGACACAGTGTAGGTAAAAATGCACCGGAGTCTTTAGTCATCTGTCAAGTCACAACAAGGACCTCAGACAGATAATACTTCCCTTAAGATGTGCGCTGTGCCCAATAAGGCTGCTTTTGCAAGACGTCAATCTTGCATGGGATTTCCAGTTGCCTTAAGAAATCTCGAAGTTTCAATGGGATAGAGCCCAATGTTCCTATCACCACTGGTGTCACTCTTACATTGCCCTCTCGCAGTGCCCTCCCAGTCTTGCCATTTCCACTTTCAATTCGGATTACTTGGTGATTTGTTCAACCTCTTTACTCACAACATTCCTGTCATTTGGTATGGCTACATCAATGATCTGACAGTATTCGTCTCTCTCACTCAATCTGACAATATCCGGCCGACGGTATTCGATTACATAATCCGCCTGAAAATCGTAGTCCCAGAGTATCATTACTTTTCCATTCTCCTGCATAACTTTACTCGGTACATGCTCATACCAGTTCTCTGATACTTCATATTGGTATTTACGGCATCAGAACCAATGAAGATACCCACGCAATTTATCGTGGCAGCGCTTGTATTCTTTTTGTACAAGGCTCTCGCATCCACTTACCAAGTGGGTCACATTTTCCATACTCTCTCCACAGAGTCTGCATTTCTGAGTGTCAGAAGTTTTATTTTCAAGGTCTTTATACTTGCTCAGTTTTTGGTAGGTCTACACAGATACATTTATAATGAGGACGCATGATTTTTGCCTGAAATCCGCCAATATAATATCTAGCCTATTTGCATCTATCTTTCTTTTATTATTTGCCTTTCATCCTTTCGGTGTCGATAAATTACGTACCAGTAAAGCACTGGGGTCAATGTAATCGACTAGTTCTCTCCCCCAAAATTTCAGACCTTATGTCTAAAGTAGAAAGGATTATTGAGTGAGAGAGAGCAGCTCATGCCATTAAGGTGAGACTGGGGTACAAATATACGAAGCCCAGTATATCCATGACTAACCATTTGATAAGTGTACATCAGGCACATGCATCACATACATATGTGCGCCAGATGGTGATCTCGTATCAAAATTAACAGCGCATGACCTTGCAGGTGGGGCCCAGTTGGAATTTTCTTCAGGTTGAATAGCCCCTCACGCTCAAAAGGTCTCTGAATCACGGTTGTTTAAGGTACGAAACACCCATGTTTCCAAGGCTGAATTATCCAAATCCCAAAGAATTCCTCTCAACACATGGCTGTGATGCTCCCCCACTACTTCCGCTCGTGATCAGAGATGTACACATCGCCAGCAATTAAGCGACAGGCGCAACTGGTCAAAGTCAAACAAGTGACAAGCAAATCTGTGATATTGGCCAGAATATTTGTTGTGGTCCATTAATGTACATGATAACACTTCCAATCAGTTAAGATGAAAAGCTATGAAAGCCACTGCCTGGTACTGCATCAGGGCATTCTTCTTCTTATTATTATTATTGTTATTATTATTATTATTATTATTATTATTATTATTATTATTATTATTATCATCATCATTAGTGAAGGCACATGGCTCAGTGGTTAGAGCGTCGAACTTACGATCGTGAGGTTGTGAGTTCGAATCCCGGACCGGGCTGCGTGTAGTGTTCTTGAGCAAGACACTTTGCTCTAGTTCACTCAGCTGTAGAAATGAGTTGCGACGTCACAAGTGCCAAGCTGTATCGACCTTTGCCTTCCCTCGGATAATACTGGTGGCGTGGAGAGGGGGGACCGGTATGCATGGGCAACTGCTGATCTTCTATAAATAACATTGCCCGGACTTGTGCCTCGGAGGGTAACTTGCTAGGTGCAATTCCATGGTCAGTCATGACCGAAGTGGGTCTCAGTAGTCATTATCATTATTATTATTATTATTATTATTATTATTATTATTATTATTATTATTATATTCTTCTTATTATTATTACTACTATTAAGTTCATATATCTATATTTCAGTTCTGTTTATGCACCAACATTTTTTATTGTATAGCCCTCTTTTTTGCGCTTGTGTGCATTGATCAAGTCATAACTAATATTAATATCTATATAATTATTTTCAAAACAACTGGGATAAAAATATTCGTGCTCAAAATATTGGTTCTCAAAAGTTGCAACTATTGATGATGACGATATATAAATCATGACGACTCAATCTCTGAAATATATGGCTTGTAATAAAAGATTGAATAGGATTCATGTTTACACACTTTACTTCTTAGAATCGTAGGAAACTAGATAAAGCCATGCGTCGTGGTAAAAGTCAAATACTGGTTTGAACTGAACTAAGTCAAAAATACTCAGGTACATTTGTAGACTACTGATCAGAGGTTTATATCATGGGCGCTCGATCTACTAATATTAACAGCCAAAGCTTCATGAAATCATACTCTACCATCTTAAGAAAGGAATGACGAATGAACTTGGTTAATCGGCTTTCTAAAAATACTAAACAGATCAAATCACACACTACTTTTTCAGAAAAAAACGAAGGTCATCTTATAATATAATCTGAGACAATGAAACCTTGTTTGAAAATACGGAAATATGGGTCTGTTCGATCAAACCTAACCTGGGGCTACACAACAACATATATGATGTTTACAGGCCATCACTGAAAACATTTAATTTTTACTGTTATAAACACTGGAGCAAAAAAGAAAGGAATATAAGTAAGAAAGAATCATGCAACTCATTAACTCATTGACTGCAGGTAATCCTTACAACTAAAGCGAAAAGAATTCCTTGAGGCCTTGTTAGAATTTATGGGGATGTGGTTAGGAAATATATCTTAGAAAGCATAAGACTACTCTCTCTGTATTTGGCATTTTTCATTTATAACTTTGTCACGTGGCAGATGACTGCTGAAAATAAACTTTGATAATTTACTTTAATATACATACACACAAGCTCTCATGTATACAAGAATGCATTTATGCAGATATATTTAGATGCATACACACATTCACAAATTCGTACATGCATACGGTATGCGCAAGCATGCATATGTATATGCATTGATATGTTTTATGAGCAATTAAGCTAAAACGCATAATACAGAAAGACTAGACATTCACAATCATCTCAGGACTTTTAGATATATTTTTAGCGAATATAAAGTAAAACGACAGCAAAAAAGAGAAAAACCATTTCATCAGATTTTGAATAAACAGATGTGCTTAGTGAAAAATCTCTATTTCGATTTCTGCTTCAGAATTATGATCAGACTTGTGTATTATTAAAATTAAATACATTTTTTAAAAAAGTTTCTTTAGTGTAATAAGCAATCTCCATTTGATAAATCTAAAAATATCTTTGAAAATTTAGCTCCAATGAAATGAAGACATGAAACTTTTTTTGCCAACCAACAATTTTTAATATTCTTAGAAGCCTATTATTCTCCGACGTTTTGTTTCCATTATCTCTTACAATTTTCTCATCACCGATGCAAAGCATTTTTGTTTTATCAAAGAATCTTTACAATGTTTTATAAGCATCTTTGAAAGGAAAAAGAATTAAAGTAACAACAAGAAAAAAATATCAAAATCTGTAAGACGTAAAGCAGAAATATGCAATATTATCATAAATACATGTGTATGCGTTTGCTTGTGAATGAACGCTTGTGAGAAGGCAAGTGTATATATGTGTGTGTATATATATATGTCTGTGTGTGTGTGTGTATGTATATATATAAATACATATACATACATCTGTCCGATGAACGGGAACGTGAAACTCAGAGTAACGGTTTTTTTGTTATATTTCTGCTGCTTTTAAATAAAGCATATTACTCTACCTCTGGTATTTGAGTACTCTTTTTTCCACCTTGTTGCACAGTTCATGTGCTTACTCCGGTATATATATATATATACAGACGTATATATATTTAACGATATGAATATATACGTATATGTAAGTATGTGTCATATATACATTTAAATATATATGTGTGTGCGTGTGTGTGTAGTTTCATACGTGCGTGTATACACATATCAATATATATACATAAAGTATATATGTATATATCTGTGCATATATAACTATAATTACATATATTCATATATATATATATATATATATATATATATATATATATATATATATA
>NC_068982.1:1540681-1542414 GCF_001194135.2 Octopus bimaculoides | reverse complement strand
GTGTGTGTGTGTGTGTGTGTGTGTGTGTGTGTGTGTGTGTGTGTGTGTGTGCATGTTTAATCGGCAGAAGTTACAAAAGTGTTGCTTATGACGGGTGTTTTGCGCATACTACTTATGAAACACATAGGGACTTGGGAAATTTCCTCTGTATCTCATCTAATTATTTTGATTCTTCTAACTAAATATCATTCCTACTGGAGCACTGAAGACTTGTCTTCACTATCTTGTAATATATTTTCCAGTTATAGACACACACGTTCGCATCGATCAGGGGTGTCTGTGATACTTGCTAGTCACTATATCCATTCTTATGCAGTCGACTGTTATTCATAGCTAACATTCTTGGGAGCCAGTAGTCTAAACACTATCTGTGGAACATGGAAATGTGGAAAGTTCTGCATGTATTAGCAATTTTACATATGGCCCTAATTTCTGTTTATTCGTTACACATATATAATGAATCAGAGACACATCTAATTTCCACTGAACTAGTAAGCTTCATTCAGTAATTTCCACGAGTAGTAGAGCAAGTATTATGATCTTCCTGATGTCCAGGAGTGTAAATTAAACACACAAATAGAAATACTCATAAACACACACCCTTGTACCTATACAAACGCGCGCGTAAACACACACACACACACACACACACACACACACACACACACACAAACACATATACATACAGACATACAGACATACATACATACAAGTGTATGTGAGTGTATGTGTATATGAATAAATATATGTATATATACTTTTATTTATATATATACATATAATTTTATATATATGCACACAAACATACATACATACATACATACATACATATATACATACATACGTACGTACATACATACAAAGATCAGTGAAAAAGAGAACACCTATGCTGAACTATTGAGAAATCTGCAGTTACTCTATCCAGATTACAAGTTCAGATTTATACCTGCAATTATTGGGGCCATGGAATACGTAACAGACTGCTTACATACTAATCTTGAGAAATTAGACTTCTCAAACCAGAAAGGATAAAGCTAATTCGATGACGACAGATCCAATTCATCATTGGAACTGTAAAAATCTGTACAACTTTTCAAGTTTATCATTTAAATATATATGAAAATGTCTAGATATGCAACTATATACATGACATTACATACATAAAACATACAAATCTGCATATACATACATACATGCATGCATACATAAACAAACTTTTTCTAAGTGTAGTTACAGAAAAAATCGTAACTACACAACACATTTTTATTGGACATATGAACTTAATAATGATTTATTTAAGTGTTATAAAAAATTTAAAGAAACCCCCACCGTTGGGTACATGAAAAGACTAAAATGCTACTGGGATGATCTACATCCAGAATAAAGTAATTTTACTGCAAAACAATTACGCCAACAAGCAACATTTGTTTTAAGTAGGAAAAAAGTAATTGATTGTAATTTTATTCCAAACAAAAGTGAAATTGACACTGTTTCAAACTTTAGAAACGAGAATGTGAACAATGACGATGGAACAGCCATTGATTCTGTAGCTAACGACAATCCCACGCTACATAGAGATAGCAGTAATTCTAGCAATACTTCTATAGCTAGTGGGAGGCGAGGGATGGTATCAAGCTCAACAGATCCTCCCTGTCAGCATCCCCAGTCACCCATGGCTGAAGTGGCTGACCTATTTACCCAAACCGATATCACTGACCACGAAGAATATGCAT
>NC_068982.1:1535105-1540581 GCF_001194135.2 Octopus bimaculoides | reverse complement strand
TGGGATTTTCATTTTTTTTTTTTGTGGAAAAGATGTGAGGAAGACAGGTTTTGTGAAATAATGTTTTGGGGACAATTGCATACAGAAATGAACAAGTTACCTGATAAGTAACCTGATTCTGACATTGAAGTGTTCCAAAATGTCCTCAAAAAGACAGCTGAAGAATACCTTTCAAAATATATGTAGTGAGGGAATGAGATTTGCTGAGTTGAGCAGAATGTGTCAGCCTGCAACCGAAAAACAGCTGGAAATAGGTTGTGATATTGCAGATCCTGTCATGACGTTTCTGCCCAAGAATTTCCGATAGAGGACTATACAAGACACCATTGCATGCTTCAACATCGATTTTGATTTCTCATTTCTTATATCCAAGTATGACCGACCCAGGGGAAATAGTTTGTGAAGTTGAACGGGAGGAGTGCACAAATCGACATCCCAGCCGAGATGCTGGCAGCAACCGCTGAAGACGACGGTGTGCCAGTATGTGTCGGTTAAAACGCGAGGACTTGAGGCAGCGAATCTGTTGTTACGAGTTTGGTGAAAATATAAGCGGATACAAAACATGTCACAGGGCAAGGTAGTTCAGGTTTATGGAGGTCCTCAAATCTGTTCAGTCGATTCCAACTGGCTGACAGGTGCCAAATGGATTTCTAGAATGCACCAATGTGAGCATCTAATAATCTAAATAATATCTACATAGAATAGTTTGTCGGCCAGTAAACGGGGGAGCATAGATTGCCCACAAATCAAAAATGTCGGTTACAAATCCACAAATCTGTGGTCTGTACGGTCGACCTACAGACCGCGTAGAGAGAGACTCAATTACTGGAAATTGACCTCGTCTTTCTCACGCAGCCTGTTTACAAAGATAATAAATAATATCATAATCAATGTAAACTGCAGATTTATTAAGAACAACAATATTTGTATACCATAATCAGCGTTCATTTCCTTTGCATACTCTTACATCTCTAAGACTTGTTACATTCAATTTTAGTTTGAATGCAACACGTTCAATGTATCTACCCGTTACATTGAATAGTTTCCCAACTCCGTATTCAAACTACAATACAAGTTTCTACTTCAAGAAAAATAACATTTCATACTTAATTATCAAACCCGTCTTTATTATTTTAACCCAAATTTCGTTGATAATTTACATCGATTTTACTGAACAATATAAAGACACATCACAGTTCACTGCATTTGAACACATATTAAATTAGGGACGTCAAGCACTTTTAATTCTTTCGTCTTACACGCTTTCTACTGCTTTGTGCGTCTCGTTGTACTATTTCTGTTTCATAGAACTATTATCTGAAGAGTTAGCGTTCTCGTTTGATGCCAAGATCTCATTAATACATGTTTGATAAAAGAAGGCAAACGATTGCTAATACAGCTTTTTGTTGATATGTCACCTATGCACTTGATGTTGTCAAACGCATTCGGTAAAAATTCAAGAAATTTTAAACTCTCGGAATATATCAGCTAATATCAACATCCCTGATGTCGTAAATACATAGTTTTTAACCTAGATTGCTGAAATTTCTCTTCGTGTATAGAATTACGTCTAATACGAACATCGTTGTTGCAGTGACATAATTGACAATAGCCTGAAGGTGCTTTTACCTCGTGATTTATGATTAATGGAATGTTACTGAATATTTCAATATGTTTATGTCAAACATTAGTTATTTGTATGAGAGTTTATTTATAACAGAAACTGACCACATGGTGCTTCATGTACGTTTCTATGTAAAATCAATTGAGTGTATGTAACAGCAGTATTGAAGGAGAAAGAAGCTATTGTTGAGTATGTACAGACAGCCACGTAATTATTTTGAATATATATTTTGTAGCTTCATGCTATATTTCAGAATTGATACTCTGAAGTATGTAAAGAAAATTATTTACTTAATATTTTGTTTCAAAATTATCTAAATTGATCTCTTAACACTAAATGTCTATAATCTGTTTTGGTGAGTTAGATATATGAACATTTAGAGAACAACATTGTTTCGATCCAATCCAATAAATTTATTTCGCGCATTAAATGGAACGACATTTAGAAAACTTAAAAATTTAGATTACGTAGAAATTTTCACTTTAATAGACTGGAAGTATGCTCGAAGCTAAAGATAATAACTCATTCGCATTACGTATTCTGATTGTAACTTATTTTCAGATTTCAATATATAACAAAAATTATGCAAATAATTATAAAAGTAATGGAGAATAAATATATAATTTAATTATAACCTATATACTAAAAAAATATAGCGTATGTGTGTGTATATTTTGTATGTATGTTTATGTACGTCTATACATATTATATTTCTGTTCATTTTTAATATTTACGATATTTCATGTAATGTACATAGACTATTTTAAAATGTATAATTATTGTAAAACTTTCCTAATATATTTAATTGTGTGTATGCTTCATTATCAATATAAAATTTGTATAACACAATTCATGAGGTGCGTATTTAATAACGAAAATCCAATAATCCAAGCAATACCGTATTGACAACTTGTTCTGGCAGATAGCAACGTAAATACTTGATCACTATTGCTCTTCATCATGAGAAAACTATTTTGAGAGACTGCAGCTTTTCGACCTTATTGTGCATCTCCTAGCTGTTTCTGTGAACTCCATGAGCGAAACACTGCCTCTAAATCACACCAATGAATCGTGTTTGTTATGAAGCCACATTAAATTAAGATATTTTCAAATTCTTGAAAAGACAGTGATCTGATATTCTCGTTCGAATTTATTTACTAATGTCTATAAACAAAAACTCTAAACTCTTGTTAGATCCATCAGTTCAATGATGTAGCTTTAACAGAGGTCACATTCTCTGATGAAGGACAAACACTACAACAAGATATTCATGTTTGAATCGACCAGAAACTAATAGGAATAAAAAAAATACGTTATTTACTACATTTATTTCATGTACAGAACCATTTATATTAGTGCTTCTTATATTATCGATGCACTAAATGGCAGAGATCGGACGAACAGCTTTCATAATACAAGACAGTCAATAAAATAGGAAATGCTAAAGAATACCATAAAAACATTTAAATTTTAGTGAAAATATGGAATAATGTTATATAGTAACATATATTCGTTACAGATATTAGTTTAAGCATGAAACATTTCCTAGAGTTGTTGCAGACAAATTAAAATTTTTTAAAAGCAACGCTTTTAATTTTTGCGTGATTCGTGTTTTATAACATCTTTTGTTTTGTTTCTTCTTTATGGATTTTGGAGAGCAAGTCAAATGGATAAATTTTACCAGCGTTTTCACCTTAAACATTGCGTATATACTTCAGGAAGCATAAACTCTTGATATTTGACTTCAAAATCATTTGAAATGTTAAATTGTATAGTTCTGTTATGTAACGGTGTGAGAAACATAGTGAGTACCTTTCGTTAGATTTCATTCCTGATGTAACACAAGAAATTTTATTTATGCAAAATTCGGTGTCTTTTATCTACCGCCGGTAAAGAAATAAGGAGTAGAGTGTACATATGTCTCACCTTGTGCTATAATTGCCATATTTAGCTAGTTAGACTATATTCTTGATTAGGCAAGGAAAAACTAAGGGCAAAGAAACTTCACTGACCTCAGAAAAGAGAGCTTATAAAAACTTATATTTCATAGATTAAATGGACAAAGGTGTCCCTTGAACATGGATTTCGCTGGTCAAAAGTATCGTTGGCAACTAAAAACAGACATCTACTCCGAAATGTTAAACCTAGCTCTAATATTTCCATTACTTCGGGAGTAAATTTGAATTTCATTCCAGAAAAAAGAATCTTTTCACCAGGATATAAAAAGAAAGGTGGCAAATTTCAGATTTGGTATTTTACTCTCAAAATCTTAAGAGTAATTCTTTTCATAAATTCCAAAAAAAGAAGGAAGTTTTTCCGATGGAATTTTTAATATCGTTATGCTAATCTACTTATTTACAATTTACTATTTGACTAATGTGCAAAACAACGAAGTTTATAGATACTCTGTGCTTGACACCTCACCCTGGAGTATAACCTCCTTTTACAGTTCAAGATCTACTACGATGGAGTGCCTTCTGGTCATAGGCTTTCATGATATAGCAGCACGGCAACAAAACTCCACCTCCAAGAGAATAAGGGTACAACAAGATATAAAAATGGACTTGTGCAAATACTTGTTCCACAACTTTATTACGTCTTTCATATTTGTCATCAAAGTGCGAACTACGGAAATGAGGGCATTTCATGGCTACAAACAAATGCCGACCGCCACAACGAAAGTTATATTATCTGCGTTCGCTCCCAAATACTTCAAGTGATGAATTTTGCTAGAACACATATAAGATAAGTTGTACAGAAAATTTGATTGATTGACAAATATTTGTGCATCATGTGCACGTGCGTGCATTAGTACGGAATCATAAAACAAACAATACTGAAGAATAAACATCCAGAAAACACAAAAAGCACCGCCAGCGTCTAATAATCCTTCAGCTACATTCATATATGTACATATAGGAATCGAAACACATGTAAATTCACATACACACACACACACATATATATATACACGTACGCACATACACAGATACACAGACACACACATCTATGCACGAACATGGATAGTTATTAGCTGTAGACTGTAAACTGTCCTCATCTTCCCCATATTTTATTTTTATTTTTTTTGACACAAAAGGTTGTCAAAGGATTCTCGTCATCAACCAGCCTTGACGGGAGTTGGCTGTTCAGTCGCTGATAACACGATTCTCGGTTATACGTTAATATTATAGTTTGCTAGATACAAACGAACAGATAGACTCTGTGTGTGTGTGTGTGTGTGTGTGTGTGTGTGTGTGTGTGTGTGTGTGTGTGTGTGTGTGTGTGTGTGTGTTTATGTCAGTGTATCTGTGTATACGTGTGTAAGTATATGTGTGCATATGTGTTTATATGTATGTGTGCGTTTGGGATGTGTCAGAGAGAGAGAGAGAGAGAGAGAGAGAGAGAGAGAGAGAGAGAGAGTGAGTGAGTGAGATTCAAGGAGGTGAGACAGAGATAGAGAGTAAACCTATGTAATTTTTCAACAAATAACTATAGATCGATATTATATTCACAATATGTCGCTGTGTTTTTAATATTTTAATAGATATTAATTAACTAATTAACTAATTCTGCGTGACACTTTGAGTTGAAAAATACGTTATTTGCGCTATTACAGCAATTGAGAGTGTTCGACAGTCAGCGTTCAAAATTCAGTCAGGTACACACGCCGTGTTCGACAGAGATATTTATTCTCAACTGGAAAATTCTTTGTAAGACACAAAAGTATATTCGTTAAAATCTATTGATTTTAAATGAACAGAGATACAAATGAAAAGCACACATGTGGAGACACCAACACGCAAATACATAGCTATGCATACATACAAATGCACATACATATATATATATATA
>NC_068982.1:1533428-1534511 GCF_001194135.2 Octopus bimaculoides | reverse complement strand
TATATATATATATATATGCATTTGTGCTTGTGTGCGAGTGAGAGTATACAACATTGTACATATGTATGCGTATGCCTCTACAAATATTGGTATATATTAGGTCATCCCATAAATAATGCGGTTTTTTCAATTGCATCAACTAGAAGTCGGAGGGGTATGGGATAAACTACCTGCATCAACTTGCTATAAAAGCAGGTAGTAATTTTATCTTGTACTTATTCTTAGTGCAAGTTTTGAAGAGTGCAGTTCGATTTTAACATTTATTTTTTCAAAGCTATATTAGAATTGACAAAGGAGTATATTCGACATATTTTGCTTTATGAGTTCAATAAAGGCAACAACGCAACGGAATGTGCGTGGAATATTAATGCAGTATATGGGGAATCGGACAATAAGTGTAAACCAGTGTCAACAGTGGTTCCAGATATTTCGAGCCGGAAACAACAGCCTAGAAAACAAGCCTCGTTTTGGAAGATCTGTAGAGCTCGACGAGGGCGTCCTGCAAACCCCGGTGAAACAAAATCCCATCGTAACTGTCGAGGAACTTGCAGGGTAGCTTGGATTTGGTCACTCAACCAGTTATTCAAGTCAGCGCTAGAAGGAAAACGATTATCTTTGATTTCAAGACGAAAGATCCATCAGGATAATGTTCGGCCACATACAGTGACGATGACCTTCCAAACGGTGGAGCAGTTTGAATAGGAAACAATGCACCACCCACCCATATTCGCCGGATATTCCTTCATCTGCTTATCATTTATTCCGCAGTCTTTCAAAATCACTTGGACGGAAAAAATATATGAATTTTGTAGACGAGGTCAGAACAGTACTGGAGGAGTATTTTTCGTCACCGACAAGCGAATTTTGGAAGAGGAGCTTGCAAGTCTACCAGATAGATATAAGAGCATTATAGAAAATGAAGGAGAGTATATTTTAGATTAAAAAAGAACTTTGTTTATCCTAATTTTGAAAAATAGAAGTATAGAAAAACCGCATTATTTCTAGAATGCACACACACATTAAAAAACATACATACATATATGTATACATATGTATATATGTATATATATATATATATATATA
>NC_068982.1:1530068-1533093 GCF_001194135.2 Octopus bimaculoides | reverse complement strand
ATATGTATATATATATATATATAGGTATTGATAAATAATAGGGACTTGGATATGAAAGAAAACCTCACTGCCGACGCAGTCATTTTTAAATAGTGTTTCAGTTATGAGTTTTTCCACCATCATGGTTCGAGAGTCGGCGAGTGTCAAAAGTCACCGTCTTGATATTTAACGTATACGCCCAGAGATAGGTCTTTCACTCTGTGGAGTAGGACCTGCATGCAAGATAATTTGGAGAAGACGAGGTGAGGGACCATTTGCGCAGCCCAGTTGCACGCCATTGTAGAATTTGAAGGACTTGGTGCAGTCACCATTGCAGATAATTTGGCCGCTCATGTTGTCGTGGAACAGTGTTACCAGTGAGGTGAACATGCCTAGGCAGATCAGCATTGGTAGGGTGGTCCATAAAGCTTCTCTGTTGTCAGTTTAAATCTGAAGAAACTGTGTTGAAAATTTTGGTCACGTCAATGAAAATTTAATACAAAGCCATCTATTCTCCAATACACTTCTTGGCTTGACGCACAGCAAACGTCACGTCTATGGTGCAGCGGTCATATATGTACATATACAGCATACACACACACATACGTATGATTATGAATATAAATATATGTGTGTGTGAGAGAGAGAGAGATGGAGTGAGAGCAAGAGAAAGATTCTGCACGCTACAATTTGATTGGCTTCAACGGTACATATAACCTGAAAAAAATCACTTCCCTTGTAATATTTTGAATCTTTATATCTACAGGTTGTATTTTCTATAATGTAATGTTAATTTGGATCGATATTTTCAATAAAATGTTTTGCATTATTTCTTAGTGAACAATTTAGAAAGGAGTCATTTGTTTTCTTGAAGGAAGTAGCTCTTCCGCAAATAGTTGATGGAAAAATCAAAGAAACAGTCGAAGTAAAACATTTATATTCAATAGATAATTCATATGCCATGTGAAACAGATGTAAAGATCTTCTTTCATGTCATGATACACACTGGAATATATTCGCCATAGTAGTCTTTTCTTCAGAAATATCTGTAGATCAATATTCACATTATGCTCTAATATTTTCCACATTATCTCTTTAACTTATCTTGTAATTTTATGCATATTTGGATATAAGACAGGTTTTGCAATAACTGTTTTACTGTAATTCGCTAATGTCCGTAAATTTGTAGAAGAATGAATGTACACACGACAATTAAATGCTACAATTAGCGTGTGATATGGAAGTTCTATTGAATTGTACACGATTCTATTCGCATCTACATCATATGTATTTCAGGAACTTTATTAAATGTATTTGTATACCACAAAGCGGTAAGTGATAGCCATAACTGAAAAGTGTTATTTGAAAATTATTACACTAAACGCTACAGATAATAAATTTCGATAGAAAAGTCTAAAAAATGTATAACTTGCAAATGATTCTATTATTAATTACACTTTGAACTTGAATTATTCGAAAGTAAAATTAATTACTATTGCAGCATGATGCTTCAAATAAAAACGGCTAATACTTATCAAGCATAAAAGATCAAATATTAACGTTTCATTTCATAACTTAAAACAATTATTTTCATGCTCATTTCTATATCCAACTAATTTTCACCACTCATGCAACATCAGTTAACAATTCATTTTTAATCAAACCTATCAATTTCTTTTATTCATAGTTATATTAACAATGTTTCCTTTCAAACAGTATGTTTTTATCTACTTATATTTTAATTCCATCGAGGCTATGGAGGTTCTTTATCGTCTTCCATTAATTCCTAAACTCTATATATGTACACAAATGCAAACACTCGCGTGTATGTTTGTATGTGTGTAAACGTATATATGTCGTTTTATGTGCCATGGACACACGTTTCTATAAACAAAATTATGATACCTCCCACATTGACATAGACTCTGACAATCCACCCTCAGTCATCAAACGATTAGTTAATAACATTAGCAGACGTGTTTCCGACATATCGTCTGCTGAATCAACTTCCGAAAAGCCAGCTCCATATTACAATACCGCAATAGGGCGGCGAACTGGCAGAGTTGTTAGCACGGCGGGTGAAATACTTGGCGGTATCTCGTCTGCCCTTACAAACGGAGAAAAAAAGACACGAGAAAAAGACAACGTAAGCACGTGGTACATGCAAAGTATTAATAAGAGGTGTGAGTGTGTGTGTTTATGTATATGTATGTAGGCCCATATCTATACATATCGTCATCATCATCATAATCTAAGATTCGTTGACCATGCTGGTTGGACGTATACACACACGCACGCAGACATACATAGATACAGACGCTATCGCATGCGCAGATAGAAGTACACACCATAGAAAGACATAGTGGACTAAACAGAGCACGAAACGACACGTGGGATGGAGAGTCGCTGAAGAGGTCATAAAATGTGTGATAAAAGATTTCCAGACAAAGGGCACAAAGAAAGATTTCTAGACAAAGTGAAGAAGAAATATATAGTGCGTGTGTTAATTTGGCAATTAGTGACCATCACAAAATATAACAATACTTGTGTGTGTGTGTGTGTGTGTGTGTGTGTGTGTGTGTGTGTGTGTGTGTGTGTGTGTGTGTGTGTGTGTGTGTGTGTGTGTGTGTGTGTGTGTATACGTATCCGGGCAAACGGATCGAAAAAATTGCTTCCCATAACTCTATGGCAGGATGCTATATATTTATTAGTAATAGTATACAAGTGGAACGGTTTCTGGGTTGACATAAATCTTACCTTCAATAGCACGTGTCCACCATTTCAAAAAATCTTCCCAACCCGTGATGTTGAAATTTCCTGGCTCTCTGAAGTGCTTTGCGTAAAATTTTAATTATATGACTATATAACGCTAAATTAGGCCTGCGACCAGTTATATTGTTATTGCTGTTATTACCAATTATTTATATTGCCCTCGATAATAATAACAATAACAATATCTATATAAATATTCACTCCTGAATATCTGCTCCGTATATATATATATATATATATATATATATATATATATATATATATATATATATAT